>NC_071472.1:8385000-8629500 GCF_028500815.1 Rissa tridactyla
GCATTTTCTGCAAAAGATATCTAAAAGGAACTTTTTGAAGCACTTAATCAGACTGTCTCTGTCCTCAGGGAAGAGATTTGATAATCCCAGTTTATTTCTCTTCAAAACTAGCTCCTGAAATCATTAATTATAATGTGCCGTGTTTCCATTTATAAATATAATGAAAAATGCAAGGACTATAGGGTATGTTGATATAAAAGGAGTCCACATTGATTTAAGAACATCATGCTGAAGTTATGAGAGATGACTTGGTACCACACTGTTGGGTACATGAATGAGAAAGTGGATTTGGGGTTAATGAACCGTAATTAAGTTCACTCACTGTGACATACAGAAGAATGTAATACTCGGCAGTAGTTATACTGTGTTTTGTTTTGCCTTGCAAATCTGGACACAAACTGTTTCCCACATCTTTATCTGAGAGACCATAAAAAACCCCACTGACTGCAGAAGAAATAAATAGCCATATATTTAATTGAAGAAAGAAGATGATCTCCTCTCCTGTGCCCTCCATGCTGAATGGCAGGGGGCAATAAAAGTACAAAACTGACATAGTGTTAGACGATATTTATCTTAACCAGTGATGCACTTTACCAGTGTCAGTAGAATAACTCAAATGAAAATGGGTGTTATAATTATATTAATGTGGAATATGATCATTCAAGCCACAAAGTAAAAAACAGTTGGAGGAAATATTTATTTTTTCTGAAGTGTTTCTATCCAAACCAGTGTATCTTTTTTTGTTGTTGTTATTTTATTGAACAATATAATCTGTATTTATTGGGCAACCTGAGAGAGAAAGTATCATATATAGAATGAAAGTATCATATATAGAATATAGTTGAGGGACTGGACTACTGCCAATAATTAAAACACAATGAGGCAAACAAAATAAAATGTACAGATTATTTATGCTCCTCCCCAGTTCTGCAATGAGCTGCCCTGATGGGTTTCTCAATGCGAGAAGGAAGCACAACCTCCAATGGGGGATTTCTTCTGTGAACAAAGAGCTGGGGTGCAATTATCCTCTTAAGTATCTCTGTCTTCATACACATATATCTAGGAAGAATAGGGAAAAGACAGCTGGTAGTACTTGGCATATCGTTAAACTCAAGGGCTAATTAACATGGCTTTATCCAGAATTAGAAATGGATAGAAGTCTGTTACTAAATAAATTGGTTAAATTTTAAGATATTAAAAGATTTCAGGCTTCTACTTTCTGTGTGACATTCAACCTTGTGCTAAAACTGCGTGGCTTGTCTCCAAAAAAAAAAAACTCAGCATTTGCTTGTCAGCCATCTGAGAGTCTCCCTTCCAGCAGGAGCCATCTCGCTGGAAGTTCTGAGGACCATCGTCAGTACGCCAGGCTGAGCCGTCGTAGCAGGCTATCACCATATGTGATGATGGTCACACAGTATGAGAGTGAAATGTGGGAACTTGACTGGAACACAGTTTTCTCTAAGCTGATCAGAGAGTGCAATAGAGGTCAATTTGGATTTTCTTCAGTAATCTGTTATCATAGAATCTATTAGCCAGGTTAGAGGTAAAACCCACTAATTTAAGTCTGTCAAAGGGAGAGACTAATTTTGCGATCTGCTCACACAGTCAGGTTGTCTCTTTCTTTGTGGTAGTTCATGAGCTCGGCTTTCCCTAGGTACATTTGAAGGAAATGTCCCTCTCGAGGCCTCTTGTGAAGGGTTGACTTGGCTCTCTGACCCGCCATTAGTGTCAAGCTCAACTCCCCGCTCCGCTTGGAGAGGTATTGAAAGGCATTCGTACTACTTCCCACGTCTTCCTCATGCTTCGGAAAAATGCTCCATCAACAGCCAAAAGATGCTTCACTGCTCTCCTTCAAGAGCCTTTAAAACACATATTTACTGCCCCGTGTATTGAAAAAAAAATGGTTAGGGTGCCTCCTGTTCTGATTATTCTGTTGACCAAAATCCACAACTTATACAGCATCGAATCAGTGAGGGTTCTGGATGATAAGTGGGTCTTCTAGGTCCTCAGATAGTGTAGGAACTAATAGTAATTTCATACAGCAGAAATGTAAACAAGATTCTTGATGGTGGGGGGGAAGGACTCCCATCACTTTCAAGATCTGGATAATAATCCTTTGGAGATGAAAATACATCCTGGTGATAAGTAGGTAGTGTTTCCTCAGTGAGGGAAACTTCTCCACCCTGCCTTTCAGAAGTAGCTGGCTGTCCTTAGTTTACCTCGTGGCACGACTGCAGTCCATTAAGTTTTTACAGCAGGATGGCAAATAGCATTTCAGAGCTTCATTACATGTTCTGGCAAAGTTCAGTTGCCTGGAAACTGCTTGTGAATTTGGGTCAAATTTTCCTTCTCATTTCAGGAAAAAAAAAAAAAAAAAAAAAGCAAAACAGCACAAGAGCTATATTATCCAGGGAGAAGGAGATGATTTTGTCCTGCTTTTCTAAGGTTCAGTTCTCTCCTCTGCCTCGAGAGCATCGCAGCCTCCGAGCGATAGGTCATTTTGTTGCACGGGGCATTCGCAGTCCCTTCTGTTGACTCTCTTCTACTTTGTGTAAATAATTGACTGTCCACTGGTACAGGAATAGGAATCTAAATCTCCCACTACAGAACAAGAAAACCTTTCTGGCTAATTAAGTATTCAGTGCAAAGTGGGGAAGCTTGAACACAAAGCGAGGGAGAGACCCATTCGAGAATCACTTATCTCAGGCTTACTCAAATTATCAGTTCCAGTGGCGTGTCCTCGGTTCATCAGTTTTGTCCAAACCACGCTGTGGTCCCAAGCATGGGATGTCTCCAGCATTGCGGGTCTTATGCTTTCTATTATTTTTTCTCAGGATGTTGCAATGAATTTCTGGCCTCACTGTCCGGAGAAATGAGATGCTGGCAGCGGTAGGCAGCTGCAAGGCACCGTAACACCAGTACAAGAAGAACCTGAGTAAAATATAATATTCAGTGAATTTCAACTGAGAAAGCAAGTTAGGCTTGGTCAACGCTGTACTGAAAGACTGAATGCACCTCTTCAGATCCCAGAACATGTTATATCCGAATAAACTGAAGCCTGTTTGGCACAGTATAGCTTAGGATTTCCAACCCTGTCAGTCTTAAAGGAGCCTGTGAGCTTTTAAAATAGCAGCATATTTACCACCACATACAAGCCATCTAGACAAACTAGGTCATTCACTGACATTATTGAAAAGATACTTTATGAACAATGGCTTGACTCTACATTTATTTATGTTCTTAAGCCAAATATGCTGCATTTTATACCTTTATACCTTTATTTTTCAAATGTCTTCTATCCTGGTTACATGATAGCACTTGAATTGCAGGTTGTATTCATAAAACCAGGAAGCGTTTTAAGAACATTGGCACTTAATACAGGTTACAGGTTTTGATTTTAAGCCAAACTGTTGTTGTTTTTGGCAAGTGTATTTTCCTCTGAACCTGACACATTTGAAATATTGATGCAGTGGAATTAACTACGTGATTCCAGCTCAAGAGACTTATTCTGCTGGATCACCTGCCTAAATGTGGCCCTTCCTTTCTCATCTCATTAATGATGCAGGACTTTCATGCACAGGTCAAGAGGTGACTTGACCCTCTTTTGCCCTCAGCAGTACCCACTGAATTCAAGTAGAAACAAATGGGAACTCCATGATCGAGTGTAGATATTAATACAATATTTCAAAAAAATTACACAAATACTGCTAATTTTAATGCATCTGGTTGTGAACATAAGGCAGTGGGGCTTCTTAGAGCTGATTGTGCCCTGATACTCAGGTAAAGGATTCGTATCTATTTTCCATCACCATTTTCCACCATCATTTTGATTCTTTTGACTACCAGCACAATGAATCTAATTTCAGAGCTGACAAATATAAATGGGTTTGCATCAGGGACGAATGCTACAGGTAAAAATTTTCTGGCAGTTGTTTTGTTAGTGTTTGAAAGAGAACAGAGTGAAGTTCTTTCCTGCAGGATTGTTGGCTCAAAGAGTTAAAAATAATAAAATATGTTTTTCTCAATAACTTAGGCAAATGGGACCTCAGATTCAATAATTGGATATGCAATTACCCTTACAGTAATTCTGATTGCGAGCCTGTATTTCATAGTTGAAACTTCTGTCCTAAGCAACTTCCTAGTGCATTCATTTCAAAAGTCCTCTTGAGGACAGAGTTTTGAACATCTTTGACTCACTACAGAAAGAGAAAATGTGGTTATCTGTTTTATGTAATATAGAAAGCCCAGCAGCATAGGAAATTTGGAGTAGGGGTATATGAACTTCCTTCTTTTTTTTCTAATGTATTCATCTCGAGTCTTGTGGCATCTCTGATTCCACGTGCCTGGGGCAGCACTTAGGATTTACAGGTACACAGCTGTTTGAAGGTTAGTGTAAGCATGCTTTATTATTTATTATTAGGTATAGTTTGTGTTGGATATGTCTCAGAACTGAAAATAGGTAGGAAATGAGACCAAAGCTGTGAGATATGACTGTGGTGTTTAAGTGAAATTCATCCCATGGTGAAGATGAGAGGTACAATGTCCGTGAACGACTTACACCCTGCTGATATTCAGGTCTGAGGACAGAAGGGAGAATTTAAACACTTTCCTGCTGGCTTTTGTTAACATTGAATTTCTCACAGCTGTCGACTCTACGCTGAATATGTTCATCATTTGGTTCACAGCTTCCCTCTCTTCAGAGGTTTCTCATAATACCACGCTGCAAAGAAAAGAACTGAGGGGTTAAGCATCGAAGCAGTGGAGTAGAGGAGGAGGAGGAAAGAAGTCACGTTGGAAATTAGAGATGACTGGACTCTGGGAGAATGAGACGTAGCAGATTATTTATAGTTACGCAAAACTGGAAGTCAAACACAGCCAGGAATCTGCTGTCATTGGCAAGGGAAACGGGACCTGACCCTGCATGAGTACAGCACAGGATCCCATCACTGACTGAATTAATTCAAGTTGTTAGAATGTGGGCTGGCTGATAAGTCTTTTTTAATTTTGCTCTTGGCTCTTCTGATGTCTTATGAGTCACAAGTCTTTTACTGGCCTTGTTTTACAGACCTGAGAGCAAGGGAGTGACAGTGTTTACCTACCTCATATGGAACATGTGAGGCTTAATTAATGTTTGTAAAACCTGGTGGATCACCCACCAGAAACGTTACATCTGCGCTGTGTTATTCTTGTCCATTACATAAAGTTCTCCCTCAACCTTTGCTCACCCTCTAATCACCTTTTAAAACTGAGCAAATGTTATTGAAAATGGCTCAGGGTTTTATTTAATATGGATTACATATTTTTCAGGGCCGGTGATGTGAGGACATATGTCACTTACAGGCCCAATAAACTTGCATTATGGTGCTTTCACAACAAGGACCGTAAGTTGGCCAGCCTTGCGTGAATTGCTGGACGGCACTTTGAAATGAGGATACAAACTTCAGGAAGCACAAACCTATGAATCTGGGCGCACAGTGTACAAGGTGAACTCTGAATGCCGGGAATGAGAAACAGAAGACTCTTTTTTTGGTTCCTTATGCATCAAGGCTAAGAGTGATTTTCCCAAAGCGTAGCAGAAAACAGGAAATTCTCATTGATGGGAAGAAACATGTCTAATTGACATTACTGATATCTTGTGGACTGACTTGAATTATTTATGATGGTAAAATCATTGTTTATACTGTACTCACAAAATGGAGGCAAGGAAGGAAATATGGAGAACAGTGCTCCATATTAGACACAATTACCATCTATTTTTAGGGGTATTCTTAAAACTCAGAAACACAAAGTCTTTATATCTAATCTATATTTATATATCCATGTGTATGGCTCAATGCACTAATTAGCAAAGCTCAGGAAGTGGTGCCAGCAGAGATAGGGATAGAGGAAGGTGAGAGATGAATGTCTGACAAACATAAGAATAGGGTGAGTTACTCCCTACACACTTGTTGGTACCGTACAGAAAGGAGAATTGTGCTTTTCGCAGCCCCTCAGTTTGGGGTACACATTCTGGATATTTGTAGCATACAGTATTGTACCACAGGATTTTCTAAAAATCTTAAAAGATAATTTTCTAACCTCCCAATCTCCCCCTTCCCCACTGTGAATTGTGTCGATTTTGGATGTCACTGTGCTGGCTAAAGATGAATTAATCGGCGGATGGAAAGCTGGTGTTTCCCCGCAGACCAGTGACCAGGACCTAATGACATTCGGTCTGCGCCAAGCCTGCGTCACGTCAGTGCTTCTGAAGATTGTCTCTCTCATGTATGTTGGAGTGTGAAAGTCTTTTGTTACTGAGAAAAGCTGCCTAAACAAGCAGAGGGCAGGGCTGGTTAAACTCAGCAGAGAAACCTTCAGACAATGAAATTAAGCTCTTCCCAAGTGTTGTTTTTTGTTCTGGCCTTACCGAGTCATTCCCCATGACTGGTCAGCTAAAACCACTGCATTTGTGATCTGCCTGTGTAAATACTTGCATTGCAGAAGTCAGTCCTGCTCTTTTTTTCTTTTCCTTAAGTGAATGAGCCCTGTGGGCCTCCTCTGACCAAACTCCCTGTGAAATTATTGGACTGTATTCTTTCAAACTGGTTCAGGAGTCTCTGAATTGCGTCTCTGTGCACCTGCGTGTGGGGCATCTCGTGTCCCCGGCTGGATTCGAGTGGGGAGGGAAAGGTGGCGATGGCCCTGTAAAGCTGCCCCTTCCCCGGCGGTGGCTGAGCACGGGCTCAAGGGCAGGAGGAGCGGTGGGAAGGCAGGGGATCAAGTGAGAGCTGACGATTTTTTCTGTTTATTTTAAGGGTGTGCCTGTCTGATCCCTTTTCCTAAGCAGACTTCAGGTGTTTCTTGTGATGTGGCTCTTCTCCAGGTGTCTGTTGCCATTGTGTGTTTTTCTTAGAAGGTAGCACATCTCCTAAGACAAATGCAAACAAATGGCTTAAAAGGACATAGATATTATAAAATAAAGACCTTTAGCTGAATCCCGGGTAAACAATTACTGCTGCTTTGTGTCATTGAATAGGAAATACAGAAAAGATGTCTCATATTTACAGACTGGGGATCCTCCCACACTCATTTGGCTGAACAAGCGTGCTGCTGTGGTGATGGAATTGCCTGGTTTATGGGACTTATGGGTAGGAATGGGCTTGTTTTTCTGAAAATAATGAGCATTATTACACATTCATAGATTATTTAAGCAGCTTCTGATTTACAAACCTCTCAGTAAGTCCTGATAATTAATAAGCTTCCAAAAAGAAAATGGGGGAAGTATCTGCGCTGTGTATGGCAGTTTTCATTATCCTAGTATTTCTTGGGATATAAGTGATGACTCTTTTTCAGTGAAGAGCCATCAGAGGTAAATTCCACCCATCTCTATGAGAAAAAGCAGAGACTGTTAAGTAGAGCTTTATTTCCCCATAATGGTAATATGGGGGTTTATGAGCTGATCAAAAGCAATGCATATATTGCCCTTTATTGAAATCCTTGATAGCCCTTCGAAACAGATAGAATTTTCTTCTCCTCTTCATGAGGCACATTTTGCCCCATCCATTTGTACATAGGCAATTTCCCTCAGCACAGATGGCATTCACCCGAGTGTGTCCCCACCGGCGATGTCCATTACGCTGTGTCAGGCAGCCGGGCAGTGAATGGGGGACAGACGTGCGCTTGCTTTTGCTGTTGTCATTGCGAGGTGAACAGAAAGGATCCCATCTTAGGCAGATGTGGCAAATTGAAAATGTAGGTAGCAAAAAGCATTTATATTTTTCTATTGGAAAAAATTCCCAGCGTATGTGGCTGCTCTCAAAGCTGGAGGTAATGTAGCTTTTGTCCCTTTGGTGGGGTAACCCCTTTGTAAACGGAGGCTGGAGTCTGGTGCACAAGAGCACTTAAGGAGTGAAGGAAAGTAAGAGCACTTAAGCAGTGAAGGAAAACAGCCACAAGAAAAGGTTACAGATAAAAAGAGGTGATTTTCTTTTCTGAGCCCTGAGGACTCCTGATCCCAGCCTGTACTCCTTAGGATATGGCACAGTGTAAATTCTCACTATGGAACTTTGATCTGTAAGAGGTTTTTATGGCCTTCGAGTGAGGCAGCGGTATTATAGCTAACAATAATGTACCTGTCTTCTTTCTATAATCTTCCAATAACCCTTTAAGGAAGCAAATAATTAACTAAGAGCTTTTACCTTGATTACGGCAGTTACAAAAACAGGATGAGAACAGAGGATGGTACATTGATGAGATCTACTGACAGAGCCTGTAAAAGAGGAGTCCAATCTAGAAAAGCAGTTTATAGGAATTCAGAGACAACAAACAGTATCAGAGAAAAACAGGCAATTGCTCAGGACAAGGATTCATTCTTTTTCCAAAATTTGCAGTACAGTCAGTATGCTGAGAATGGAGGATCAGGCTCAAGACAGAACAAGTGTCAAAGAAAATTCGGGTTTCTAGTGGCTGTAGGGACGAAAATGGATTGAAGAAATGAAATTCTTAAGCAAAAATACGTACTCTACTCTGCTTGTCATCCTGGGGTAAGATCGAACTTACACATCTAATGCAGAAGATGATATTTGATGCCTTCTCCTTGGTTACAGAAAAATCCTTTTACTATTTTAATGTTTAAAAAATATAAGTCTTTCAATTATTGCCATATTTTTGAAAGAATTTGATAAATGTTCAAATGCTTGCAATTTGCCTTTTTTCCCAAGTTCCTATAGAACATACTTAGTTGGCCAAATAAAACACAAAGCTCTCAGTAGGGTAGAAGATAATTTTCACTTCAGGCATAGCAGTAAAGATTGATTTCCTTTTCCTGAATCATATAAATCACTTGGTTTTTGAGGGGAAAAATAATTCTTAAGTATTTTGTCCAGCTTTAAATATGACTACAGGGGCAGGAATATTTTTTTCCTTGTATTTGTGGAGAATACTTATTAGATTGTAGGTGCTGCAGCAAGCATATATAAGAACCAAATCTTAAAGCAGCTGAAAAATCTCTTGACTGTATTCGGGGGCAAACTCAAATAGAGCTCTCAACTTTGATCACAGAAAGGCTGAAGTGGAGGCTTTCAGGCCCTCCAAACTCAACTGGGTTGGGAAATGCCTCATGAAACTTCTTGTTTAGTCCATGAGACCAAACACTGAGTCAATATTTAGACTGAGGGCTGGGTCCTCAGCTGGCACAAAATCACATACTTCCAGTGATGTGAGCTGGAGCTGGACAGATTTTGCAGCCACTAGCTCTCATGGTTTTGATACTTGCCTTGTGGTGTTTGGTTCCAGGTTTTTCTTTCATTCCCTGAAACCCAGACTCAGGGAACCACATGCAGTCTCCATTTGCACGAAGATGAAGTGTGACTAAGTGTCTTGCCTGTCTGATGTTGGAAAGAGCCTTGAAAACAATAGCCTAGAGGCCCTTTAAACTATAAGGCAAAGAAAACAGACCCCAGATTTATCATCTCAAATAATATGGTTTATACAATGATGTCAAGATTTTTGCAAACGCAGGGCTAAAGATGCTCTAATCTCCCCAGTGGAGAATCTGATCCTAAATATTAGTCAGGAGACAAAAATGAACCCTGTTTATCCAATATACATAACCTCCCTCTCTCTTTCTCGCTCTTTCTCTGTCTCCGAGTTCACTGTTCCTATGGAAATCGCTGGTCTCTTCTGCAAACTCATTTTATATTCTGCTTAGATGGCTACTTACAGTCGAGATCCACGGGATGCTGGCTCATTCCCATTTGCTTTGGAGACAGCAAATTTTGGCAGCAGAACAGCTTCAAGTGCCAGTTGGCATAAGCCTTGACACAGCTGTAGTAGTGGGAGAAGAATTTACTTACAAACAAATCTCCCGATTCGAACCCTGTGTTACCATCCTGACAACTTGTGAATGTACTGAAATATTTTTGCTGAACTCAGAGGATGCTCCTGAAGCTAAGATTTCCACTGGGGAAGATGATGCATTATCCAGCTTTGCCTTACGTGGCTGTGTTCAGCTGTTTAACTTGGGTGTTGTAAATAACCTTCTGTTTAAAAAACATGCAGTGGAGAAGATGATGTTTCTGCTTAGATTCTGAGGCTGAATTGTGGAAAGCAAAGGATGCAGATCCGTACATGAATGATCAACAAGAAAGCAAATATTTCCTTTATTAAATTCGGTCAGTTCTTATTAAGCTTGCTAAGGGCATTCCAAAATAAATATATACTTTACCAATACTGTTATAATGCATATATTTTCATTGCCATAGATTTATCTCTCTTCTGGATTTTCTTCCAGAAACAAGAGATTAAGAGAATACAGCCTCATTTAAAACCACTGCCCTGAGCTCAGCCCGCCCCTTCTGCTTTTGTTTCCCATTGGTAAAACCCTTTGTAGTCTAGTAAATCAACAAGAGAGCCTGACCAAGGAACTTTTTTTGTGTAAAACAATGTATTCCATCCTCAAAGCTTCTCTATTTCTCAGTCTTTAATCACTTTCAAATCAGCCCTTTTCTTCGCCTTTACAGAGCAATATTCCAACACACATTTCTTCACGTGACAGAACCTGTCCTGCTGCAAATGTTCTCTAGAGATTTGCAAAAATCAGAATAGAGTCTTCTCCAAAGGGAACAGAATGATAAAAGCTGAAGTAACTGAGAAAACAGGGTTCAAATTGAGCAGAATTGAATGCATTCATCAGTTTTCTACTCTGTATCTGCATGGTCAGAATTAGGAAAAGCAATAGTTAACATTACTGTACCAAAAATGATAAAACTGGTTTACAAAACAGGAGAATGAAAACATATATTTGACATTTGTCGTGTTTGCCTGGTTGGCTCAGACCTTTTGGATTGGGCATCGACAGTTTCGCATTTGCTGAGTCCCAAGAGTCCCAGATACTCAGACGCCTCCCCGCGAAAGCAAACCCAGAGCAGCCCACGCGTCCTGCCCAGCCCCGGGGGCACGGGCTTTAAGAAAGAAGGCAGATGTCACTAACCAACTCCAAGCCATGAATAATGCCTTATCTGTACTGTGTGCTCACTGTCATTTTAGAAAATAGTTTGGTTTCAAAGTCTTCGAAGAGTTCTGGCTGGTCTTGATCTACGCTGCTGTAGAAACAATAGTCTGTCAGCTAGAGCCGTATTTATTTTTATATATAGGATATCCTAACTTAGAGGCCTGTCAAAAGTCTGTCTAATGGAGGTCTACTGGTTCCTCAAGTCCCAGGAAGCCCATTTTAAACCCTGTTTTACAGCTTCTTGATTCTCTCCCTCCCAAAGGCGGCCTAATGGTGAATGTGAAGTGTATCATAATGGATGTTTTCCCTCAAATCCTTCAGCTTTAAATCCTTTCTTTTTCTAATTCTAGTGTGAGTTCATCTCACACTTCCCCCTTTGTGCTATTATCTGCTGTCTATGGAGAGGTAGATTTGATCTAGTAAGAAAGGCTGTGTGTCACAACAGATACTTTACACATCCTTAAGGCTTCTACTTGGCAATAAACAAATAAATAAAGTCAACATCAGAAAAACTTCCCAGACAAAGACCAGAATGATTTTCTTTTCCTTTTAACTTTACAAAGAAGCCAAGGAAGATAATGCAATAGTAATATGTTCATAAATATATAAACCACTGTAAACACACTTAAATCAATGTTTACGTGAATGTACTGAATTCGCTAATTTCATTGTAGAGGTTCATTGCTCTTTGGACTTTTTCACACATTCTGCCATCGAATCCTGGGCCAGGTGTAATAGATGCTTCTCAGCTGGCCAGTTTTGGACTTCTACTGATCTTTCCTATTGTTTGGTACCTGCCAAGGAAAATTAATCCCTTGTTAAAGTTTGAAAGAGTCACAAGCTGCAACACCTTCCAAAGAAGCTAATTTTTCCTCCAACTATTCAAGTGCACATCAGCATTTCACTTTTCTGGTGATGTGCAACTCTGGATCAATTTCCCTGAGTTTCTTTCACTAGCCTGTAATTCTTAAATGAATTTATGAGTTAAATGTTTATAATCTTCTATCTTACTATAGATACAGAACACATACCTTGGTCATAGGCATTTTCATCAAGGATTAAAAGTCTTTTTCTCCATTTGGTTTAAATCCAGCAAATTTTTATTCAGTCCAGCAGTGGAGATAAAAAAAAGCTAGCATTTGTACTGCCGGCAGGCATGGTTTGATTTATACGGAGATAGTGGTCAAATTAAGCAGATCCTGTTTATTCAGAAGTTATTTCATACTAGCGTGACCTGATGCGTTGCACAGCTGACGGTACCTGCACTTAGGTATCAAAGTCTCCTCCCCTGCTTTGAGGAGCTCTAAGTCTTGTAGAAACAACATTCAAATCTCCTCTAGCTCTTGTAAAAGGTGACTATTCAGAGTCAGCAAGTAGCCATTTGACAATAAGTAGTTTCACATTTCTTGAACTCTGCTTACAAAAGCTGGCAAAGCGTCCAGAGCACTCCAGAAAGTTTTATAACGTTGGTGCTGGGAGTGCTCTCTCCGGGTGCTAGGGAAGTGTTACGTATTGACCATAGTCACTCAAATGAACAAGGTCTTCTTTTTGTTATTCCTCGTAATTTATAGCTTATTACTGCTTTCCATGCACAGATTAGGCTCACCATAATATTCAGCAAATCCATTTTATTTTTTTGAAACAAAATCTTTTTAGATCTCTGTGTTTTTCCTCTTAGTCCACTGTACCCTGCACTGGCGAGTATCAGCCTTTCAGAGCAGAGTGAAAGAGAACTAAGGGACTTTCTTTAATGACCTTCAGCTGACCAACGTTTGATTTAAATTTTATGGGTATAACATGTTGTTAATCGCACAGCTATTTGCATTTATGGCCTGCAGCCATCCTTCCCTGGGCTGTGATCTCTTCCAATCTTGCATTACGCCAAGTTTGTCTGGCCAATATTTGGATGTTAGATCTTCCAGCCTTTCAATATATGGATACCATGGGAAATGGTGTTTGTAGCTCTTGGGTGACACACTCACCTCAGATCCACTACAGAACCCCAGAATGAGCTAATACTCACTGTACTAGCCCAGGTGCTATCTCTTGGATGAGATAAGGGAAGTATAGGATGCATAGGGTGAGGCACTGAGGAGATAAGCTTTTACAAGCTCCACTGTGATCGCTCTTGGGAAACAGGGACATGAGTGGGAAGGGGAGGGAAGGAAACGACCAATTTCCACATCATTCTCCCTTGGCATCCATAAATACAGAAAAACTGAGAAAAGTGTGGTCAGAGGAGGGTCTTTTCCACCTGATAAGACGCTTTCTTGATGAAAGGCAAAGAAGTACAAAGAAAAGAAAGTCCACTGCTCAGGCTGTAGTGTGGGGCAGAAGGCAGCAGAAGTTTGGAAGGGATGTAGTGATGCTCTGCAGAGAAGCTGGCAGAGGAGAAAAGCAGTTTCCTTGTTTTCTCTGTTGGTTTAAAAAAAGCCTAGTGACCTCCTTGTAGCAAATGTCCTTATACAGAAGAATGACCTTCAGGTCACTGAAAGCCGCAGAGGCAGAGTGTTCCCACTCATGCGAGGGAGTGCTGGGCTGCAGCACTAATTACCTTCTCCACGCTGTGTGCGCCATCGGTTTTATCGACATTGCTGCATTCAAAAATATTTAAAGTTTCAGAGATTTTTTTGCCTAATTGATTCTTTCTGAAAAGATCAAAATAGACGATATGGAGGAAGTATCATTTTATTTGTGGAAATGCTTAACTGCCTACTGCATTCTGTGAAAGGCAGGTATTTATGCTTTAGCCCAAGGCCATAGCTGTGTGTAGGACAGCAGTGAGGGTCTTGAATTCCTTCATGCCTAAAATAGTGAACTATAGATATCAGACAATGCTCTAAACAAGGTATTGGGGTGGCTGGGCCTACTACAAGAAAACCAAAATATTTAGTGTGTGTGTAAGTAAGTGACATGTAGGAAGATATATGTTTTTATTTTATTTATATGTTTTTATTTTATTTATATGTTTTTTCCACCATACATAGTGAAAAGAAAATTTTAATAATTGATGAATGTTTTTTATTGTTTCTCATGAAAAAGTCATGTTCGGTTTGTTGCTTGATGGGGCAGACATGGCAGTGTTAGCACAGCAGTTATATCAGATGCTGCGAGGTGTACACTGTTCAAAGTTTAATGAGCACATTCTAAGACAAAGAAAAACATTATGAGCTTATCAAAATTTGTCTCTTCATATTCAGCCTATGGCACTATCTGCAATATATTTAAGTGACATTGGAAAACAATTGCACTCATTCAGTTTCTTCCAACATCTACTGCAAGAGATGCATTGCCAATAGATTTGATGGGACAAAAAGCTTTATAATAGTGCTCGGGAAGGTATGTTGTCCAATACGGAAAACCTGCCTTCTTGGATTTTAAAATGCTTAATGGGAGTTTAAATCTGTTCCCACTGAGGTCAATGGAAGTTTAATCACTGACTGATTTCACTGGGAACAGAGGCCGAAAGTAAGCACCTTTTAAAATCCCACACAACAATTTCTGGCACACAAATGTGGCAGCTACCAAGACAGTTCATTTTTCTCCCAAACACAGAGCGTGGTCCAGGTTTTTTTCATTTCAGTTTGGATGAATTTACACTGAGGGCAATGGGAGTTTGACAGAACTAGCTCAGCAGTCATTGTAAGATGGTAAGACCTCAAATGATTTGTTTAAGATGCATAAGTGAGTCTGTGAGTTACAATTGTGGCAGGAAATGTTGCCTCTATACACGGGCGAAACCATTAACATGCGTTAACGGGCTTCAAGAAAAGCATGAAAAATCTTCAGTGATATCTAAAGGTCAGAATTTACCCTCGTTTCCCAAACAACACAGAATGTTGAGCAATGCAAATACAGCCTTCAAGGTCCCCATTTCACTTAAAATATTTTTTAAGAATGCAAAAGTGGGGCCTTGCAATGGAATCACAGGGTAACTCCTTGACATGGATGCTGTGGCAAAGGCAAGTTTTGGAGACAATTGCCAGAAGCCATATGACCGCTCAAACAGCTGCTTTATACTAGGCTGAACTGCTCCACAGGCTCATTTATTAAAGAGCTAATTCTGAATTTTTTGGTCTTTAGCTCTGAATACCATCAGGGGAGACATCAGTTGGCAGCAGATGTGGAAAGCTATTCATGTTGGCAACCCGAACAGCTTGGCTGGGGAAGTTCACGCAATACTTAAATAAATAAATAATAAATAAGGAGTCAGAATTGCATTAAGTAAACAAAGATTTTCCTGTACCAGATTTGTCATATTTTCTTCTGAGGTTCATGGTATTTTATATTACTGAAAATATTAGTCAGAATTTGACTGTTTTCAGGTTTTCTGCACTCCTCTTTTGGTTTGTGAACTGTGAATCTAATTAGTATTTGCAAAAAAGCAGAAAACACCCAAACTTCAACACAACCCTGAAAACATTAGCAGTATTTCAGCTCCATAATAAAAAACCTTCTAGGCTCAAGAATGTAGTCTTTTCTAAAGACTTTTTGATTTCTAGCATTCTTGTTCAGATCTGCAGATTTCAGGTATTAAATAATTTTCACAAAATTACATTCAATAATAGTTTTTTTTAAAATAGGAATTCAATTACACTGAAGATGACCTCATGGCAAATTGATGTATGTTATCTTGTAATCCCAGCAGCTAGGTGAGCTCTGTCACACGATATCCTTGTGACAAAACTCCACACACACCCCCAGTATCTGCTTCTTCCCCTTGATTGTATGTGCTGATAGTGATGAGTCTAGAGAGTTTCCCGGTAAAAAATAACATTTAATAAGACATAACTGGAATGTCCCCAATTTTTCCTTTTTTAACTTTTTTTAAGCAATTAAAAAGATGTAATGGACCACATTAAAACCTTCTGTCAAGTGAGCTCCGATGCTTGTTGAGGCCACAAGCAGTGATCTTGTACTCAGGGATCTGAGAAGGAGTTTTGCACCAGGATCCGGCTCACAGCCCCCAGCAGCTGAGTGCTTCTAATGACAGTGTCAAAGAAAACTTCCCCATTGCAGAGCTCCACTAGTTATGAAATATGGGTCAGCTGCTGCTTTGGCTATGACTATTGCACGTCAGTTAATATTTATCAAAGACAAAAATATCTTGCTGCAAGAGAGTAGCATTTGTTCCACTAGTTCCAGAGACCAATTGTGCATGGTTTGGATTTAGAACTACAAAATCGCTTTGACTGTTTGAGGCTCAGCATCTATTTCAGTGCAGGCTGTGGGTTTCAGAGAAGCACTGGGGAAAGGGGTGGGGAATTAAGTTGCTCAAGAGATTGTATATAGGTTAAGAATCCCTTTATATCTAGAATAACCATTTGTATTGCATATACAATTTCACTAGTTGATAACTGTAACCTGAAGATTAGTGGCCATCTATCTGAATAGCAGATGTGAGCTTCTACCAGTTTTTCATCATCACAGAATCATCATAGAGTGGTTTGGGTTGCAGGGACCTTAAAGATCATCTAGTTCCAACCCCCTGCCCTGGGCAGGGACACCTCCCACTAGACCAGGCTGCTCAAAGCCCCATCCAGCCTGGCCTTGAACACCTCCAGGGATGGGGCAGCCACAGCTTCTCTGGGCAACCTGTGCCAGTGCCTCACCACTCTCAGAAAAAATAATTTCTTCCTAATGCCTAATCTAATCTACCCTCTTTCAGTTTAAAACTGTTACCCCTCATCCTATCACTACGCTCCCTGATCAAGAGTCCCTCCCCATCTCTCCTGTAGGCCCCCTTTAGGTACTGGAAGGCTGCTATAAGGTCTCCCCAGAGCCTTCTCTTCAGGCTGAACAATATGATCTAAAATCACGTCATGATGGACAAGACCCTATACATCAACCCTGAGCCACCTTGTGATGTTTTTGGACATGGAGACTTTGTTCTCTTGGAGCCAGAGGTATGGGAATGGAATAAGCCACCCTGAATACCTCCAGCGCAGGCGTGCGGATGAAGCCTGGCCCAGCCCAAAGTGTGGAGAATAAGCAGGAAAACTTCCAGTTGCTGCAGCGGCCTTTGGGTCATGCACAGTTATAATGATCTTGACTTGATAACTTATTATGAGAACTCAACATGTACATCCATGTGTAGATAGATATTTTCAGACCTTAGTTATTAATAACGACTGGATAACACTAAATGACTCTACAGGAATGTAAACCTTCTGTATTTTCAAAGACATGGGAAATTGCCCAGCAGCCACAAATTTCCAGAAGTTTAGCTGGGGAATAGGACTGGGTAGACTGCACCTTCTTGTACCTTCACTGCTCCTTGCAAGCAGTGTGAATCTCGTTTCTCCCATGATATGGTTGGACTTTGGCTCCAAATATCTCTTTTTTTTTTTTTTTTTGTTAGAAAGACTAGAGGGAGAACAGGGAAGAAGAGAGGAATATTTTTATGTAATGTATTATTCCGAAACCCGAAGCCTTTTTGCCTCCTGTCCCTATTTGGAATAAGCCAAGTTTGTTGTTAAAAGTCAGCATATTCCCCCCCAAAAAATAACTGAGACATTGTAACATTTCTTTTAAAATTCTGCCTCCTGAGACAAAATATTGCAACGGGCTGGTAATAATTGACTTTTTAATGTTAACTACTGTAGCTTGAAACAGCATATGGGCTTTGCATCATTGTTTTTGCTGCTTGATATTATTAGTGCCTTTAAATTTGGAGAGCAAAATTTTGTTCCATTGAGGACGGTATGGGCAAATTGCCTGTACCTTAGAGACACACTTAGCCTGCAAATAAATGTACATAAGTGGAACACAAAATGAATTCATACGAGCCTGTTCACAGCAGTGTGTAGTTGCATCTTCAGTGGGTCAAAGAGAAATGGCTTGTTTGCAGTCAGCAGAAATAGCTCCTGTCGTGGTGGAGTGGTTGCAGGGAGAGGGCGGCTGCAGGCCACGTCTGAAGGTGGGGTCAGCCCTGCAGAAACACTTCCTTCAGCCTCCTTTAAAAAAAAGTCTGAAAAAACATGTTATTTTATACTAATCTGTCAAAAAGTATGTGTATATTGGAATTCCTCCCATTGCTGTGAAAGATGTTTTTATACAGCCTTCATTCTGGGGCAAATAATCATCAAGAAATGCTGAAAATCCAGTGAAGTCCTTATTTTCTGTGCATGTTGCTATGGAACACAGAAATCATGGCTGCTTGTTTACCATGTTGGTTTCTCTGGTGCATTGGTTTGGCAACTGTATCACCTATATATGATAATGCACTCAGGAAGAAACCTTTCAGGTCAAACAAATGACTTTGATAAGCTATCAATATTTGACTAAGAGGCTGCGTTGGAAGCACACCCACTTAGTTGGAATTAAAGGAGTAGGATTTAGGACAGGTGATATAATCCAACTTGACAAACTAGTTAAATATTGACAAGAAGTGGAAGAGCAGCAGCACTCGGGCTGAAGAGCAAAGCACGCTCTTGCTTTTCTGATTGAGCACATCCAGGATTTTCATACGCAGAATGAATGGCTGCAGGAACCCGAATGATCCAGCCCATGATAATGACCTCCGTGGCTTATCATTTCTTCAGTTGTTAAAGGTAGGTCTGTTCTCCCAGAAAGGCAGCTCCTGTAGGTACAGCACCCTGGGAGGAAGCCGGGTGGATAACTCAAAGCTGGTTTAACTTCGAGGGGGTGTTTTTATTACGGGTCACGCAGATGAATGCAGGCTTACGCTCTTCAAAATTTAATGAATGAAAAATAGTCAGTGAAAGATAATATTGTACATTTTCTGCCATGTAAATTGGAATGATTATGCACATGTGTGTGTGTGTTCATTTTAAAATGTTTATTTAGTTGGTAGAATTATTATAAGGCTGTATTTAAAACCGGCTATTAGCTAATGGAGAGACCTCATTGTCAGGGGTATTAGGAGATTATGGCTTCATTTTCCATAATGCACAAAGATAGTCCAAGTGTTCTGCTTTTTGTTTATGTGTTTGTTTAAATTTATTTACATACTTTAACTCCTTCCCTAGCATTTTATCTTTAAACAAAATTCTTTTATAATCCAAAAGGTTGGGCAGAGATGCTGCTCCACATGATAACTGAAGAGCTATGTAAATAGAACCCGACATATTAACTGCCTTGGATTCCTGTAGTTTCATATTTGGAAATAAGAAAATGTAGTGTAGGTACGGGAAACAGCCGTGTTTGCTTTTCCGACAGGGTAATTAGTCAGCAGCTGGAACTTTTGAAACAAAATAACAGGAGCCAATCACCTTCTCTCTATTCCCACAGCAGCAGTGAAATCAGGACATAGAAGAAAATAAAAAATGTGTTAGCATTTTGGGTTATTAGCACAAATGATTTTATAAACAAATAATATATAAACCAAATTGTAACAAGCACACAAGAGAGCAAGCAATAAAATATTCACTATTTATTTTAACATGTAGTCTCCTTGGGAGACATTTCATAAACATGTGATGATATAGATGTCAGATATTGATTGTTATGTACCCCCATAACCAGAGCATTGTACTGTACGATTCCAGTGTGCCATATGGCCTGAACATACCATGCAATTCATTAGTGAACATATTACAGCTTTATATACCCTTAGAGAAACGTGGCAACATGCGATGTAATGCTCATGGACAGTAGTTTGTTGGCTCATTTACCAGTGCTTTAAATAGAATGATGCTGGGCACATTAAATTTGATGTTTGTTGCTTCTAAAGCTGGGAAATTCCCTGCACTCTTTTTTTTGTTAGTAGTCCCTCAATATGAATTGTTACAGGAAAATAAGAGGGTTACGGAAAGAGGAAAGTCTAACATATATGCAAACTAAGGTACAATCGACATTGCCTTGTTCTGCAAACACTGGGCACAACACTGAATTCCTGTTTTGTTCTTAGGCAGAAATCACAAGCACGTTGCTTGATAAAAAACTTGGAGCCTGTCCCATGGTGCTACAGCCAAGGTACAAAACTGAGAAGAAAGCCATATGTGACACTATTTGATTAAGGATTAGTATGCTGTGACTTCATCTCATTAGGAAAATTTAATCAATTTTGCTGCCTTATAACATGATAAACCTTGGTACCTCAAATAGCTTCAGGTCACCGATGTGTATAGATCACTAACATCAAAATCAGCTTTGGTTTTTTGTTTTGTGTAAGTTTTCCAAGTGTACATTGGCATATTGAATCCATGTTTTGCAGTGTAATGCGGCGAGCATTTGGTAAAAAATGAAAAGCATTTGTTGATTACTCTTTGGACACATCCAGAACCCTTCCACATGTAGAGCCGCCTGGGTGTGACTCACTGTTGCGTTACTGGAGTTTTCTGCTGTTGCAGCTTTATTGAGATCAGGGGAGTTACTGCGGCTTAACCCAGAATTGCACAGTGGTGACATCAGCCTTGTTAATCCAGGAGGGAATTCTGCACATGGAAAGGCTTCCAAACTGAATATAGTTTTTCAGAAAGGAAAAATGGGGCTAGGAATCCAATCCAATATAAGGAACTGACATTAGTATATATAACAAATAATGGAATTGCACCTTTTTTGCAAACAATTTAGTGACACAGTTCAAACAACCTACTTGAAAGATGCAACGATATATACGGGTGTGGGGAAGGGCAGACGTGATTTAAGGAAAGTACTCTGAGGTACTACATGAATCTTCATATAGCTTTTGCAGTCACGGGTTTCGTTGCATTCACCTGGGCTGAATTTGACCCTCTTGGGGCAAGCGCCTGATAGGGTTGTATCTGCTCTGCACTGCTGTTGGTGACCTCATGTTCCTGCTTTCCTGGTGCTGATGCAGAAAGGAATGCAACTATGGATTTCCCACCGGGGATTCTTAATATAGAGAGACTGCCTGCATGTGCCCTCAGGCTTTCAAAAGCATAGTGACTTTCTTTAAACGAAAACTTCATGTAAAAGAGCAAAGAAAAGAAATACCCCTCAAATTTTCGGTATGGGTGAAGCTAGGAAAGAACATCTGCAGACAGAAGTTGAAGCAGAAGTGCATGTTCTCAGGCATGTGCTTTGCCAGAGCACAAGCTAAAATGCAGAAAGGTAAATTTCTGTAAAAGCGGACATAAAGGACTGTCTGCTGGGAGTGATGCACAGAGCTCACACATATGTTCCCGTACATCAAAGCTGTGCAAATACTTTGGAAATCTGATTAAACCCCCCGGAGATTATCAGCCCATTCTCCAGGGAAGAGTCATGAATGCCTAGCAGGACAATGAATGCCAGTCAGTACAATGAGCAGTTACATTTTCTTTTGGCTTCTATTGAAGGAAGAATCATTTCTTTTGCAAACGAAGCCCAGCCATATTGCGAGTGTAAGATATCCTCTATTCATTCTTTTGGCAGTTCTTGCAAAATGTTGCAATAAGCGTTAACGAAGAGGAAGTGCATGTGCAGGTGGACAAAACGTGGTTTAAGACGAAGTTGGGGCAAGACATCAGGTTCAAGGTTTTCTTATTTTTCATTGCTGCAAGTGGACAGAGTGTGCTCAGTTTTACCTCTTCTATGAAAAAAAGGGCTCAAGTAGCAGCTAAAGTAGCTACTTTATCCTGAGAGAAGCTCCTTGCTTTGTGCCTCGCTCCAAAAGCTGCCCAGCACTTAGCGATGCGCAGACAACTTGCAATCGCACCTCTTCTCCGTGGTAACATTCTTCCCCAAGAGAGCCTCATCATGAATCAGCCTTAGGTGTATGGTTCGAATTTGCAGGACGAGGATATCAACCCCTGGGTCTAAAACCAGGTGAATAAAGAGACAGAGAAATCAAGACAGTTGCTCTGAGTTGGCTAGAAATGAAGGAAATATCAGGAGATTTCTGACAGGGTAGGAATCTTACAATAACCACTGCTAGGGACCTCATGCCACACATACTTGAATGGTAGCATGATTTGGCTTTGAATCTGAATGCTGACTCCGTTCTCATGCTGAATCCAGAGCCCAAATATATTTTCTCTGTCCCATTTATTTTCCCAGGCCTCGTTAATTAATAAGATCTGTGTGCATTCCAGTCCAAACTCCAGATTTTGACATCCTATGGACGTCAGCTATTTAAAGCACAATTCCCATGAATAAGTCATAGTAAACAAGAGTCAGCAGGAAGTTATCATTCCTTGCTCAAAAAGTAGTGAGTGCTAAATTAAATAAATACCATGTCTTTTTAATGTTCTGTCACACAGACTAAAATCAGATTGAGCTTTTATTGAATCTGGCCCAGAGGTTATGAAATAAAATAAATATAATGAAGTTGATTTGATTCTCCTGCTTGTTTCACTGCAGTCAGAGAAAATGTTTACTTATAGAAGCATATAAAACATTTTGAACAAATCCGGAAATGCTTTTCATCTGCCTCTCAGAAACTTGTAACAAAGGACTGCAATTTGGGTCAAACTTAACTTTGAATGAGCAGACTTAACATATTATTTTTTAGTCAGTTCTCACTTAATATCATACTCCTATTTATGCAGTGAAACCCTGGAGCTATTCTGTGTGATTGAGCTAAACCAAATGTTTGGCAGGAGAATGGGGATTTTAAAAATTAGAAGATGCTCCTTTTGGTGTCTGGTTTTGTTTAACTATGGAAACAGAAGCTTGAGACGAACAAAATTTTACTTTGTGATTAAATGGGTGAAAATAAATTGCATGTAAAGTCTCCCATATGAAGCAAGGTAGTTTGGGTTTTCATGCTAGTTTGAAAAAGAATACAACATCTGTTTTGGTAATGTTTTTCATTGTATTTTTTTATCAATTTAAACAAAGCCAAGGAGAACAGCAAAGATGTTGTAAGAACAGATTTCTAAGCCAAGTTCACAAATTGGCTTTAAAAGTGATTAATAACCACTCCACACAAGCAGGCAATAGAATGTAATCACATTTGGGTAAGACACAAGGGGTTTCATCAGGCTCTCCCTGCAAATGCTACAGAAAACAGTTTTCTTTAGTTACATTTGGTGTTTCTGGTAAAGTTCCTTTTGGCATCGAAAGGAATTTTGCCTTGGAAAGAAACTCGGATTTGTCCATTAATGCAGTACATTATCCTCATGCAGAACCACCTTCCTGTAAATAAACAGGGATGTCTCTGGTTCTGTGGCAGTAATACAAGGCTGACCCAGTTGCTTCCCTTTCTTGAGATCCCAGTACTGTGTAGCTCTCCCTAATGATAACATCTCTGTGAAGGGTATAGTTTCAACTCAGGCTGAGTTTTGAGGAAAGAATCTTCGCAACTTGTATTTTCTTTGGATTGTGTTCTGATCCTTGGCCCTGCCTAGGACAGAAATAAAATTGCACGGCAACTCCTCCCTGAGATTGGGGCTTTAAAATCCAATTTGGGGATTTTAGTTTTGAAATGTGACTTGAATCCTTCTCAAACTTCTCTGTCTACTGTGTTCATTTCTCCTATGTAATCCACTCTTCGGGTTCCAAAATATGACATAAAATGATATTTTTAAAGCAGTACTGTATGGAATATGTTGAATATCTTCAAAGCCTAATAGGAAAATAAACTCTGGAAATAGCTATGCGTTTGTAGAAGCAGGAACAGAAATGCAGTGTGTCAGCAGTGTGTAGTAAAAGAAATTTACTTCTAAAAATAAAAAGGATGAAAGATTTTATTTATTTATTTGTAAATAAATCTTAGCTTATAATAAGGCTTCTTTATGTTCTATATGAGAGTAAAGAATGGCTTTGTGAATTATTGCCTGTTTTATAGGAAACAATCAAGTAGCATCTTACAGGTAAATCTGTTGTCACAAAAAGCGGGCGAAGCCTGTCTGTCCCTTCAGCGTATCATCCGAGATAGTGATGGCCCCTCTGTTACCACAGTTTGCTGTGATTCCATATGGTCTATCTGCAGACTGCCAGACATATGGGAAAAGAAAAGCTTGGATTGCACATACAATGACAGGCCAGCTAAAGCCTTCAGATATTCTGCAGTAAGGTCCGGTTGGCTCAAAGGGTTTGTTTTTCTCCATATCACATTTGAACGTGCTGATTGTCAGGTGAGTCACTGCAGACATTTTCTAGCCTTATTGAATTATTATTGCACATCTCCAGTTCTTAATTCATAGGCATTCAAAAGCAGAGAAGTTATTTACAGTACACAGTCACAGAAATCAATCTAGTTCCCCCATAATTTTAATCAAACAAACATCTGTTTGGCAAAATATTTACTAGTCAATGCCAGTGCCTGATAAGGCACATACAGAAAACACCAACTGAGGAATTAAAGAAAAAATAGGATAGAAAAAGACAGTCAGTGAATGCAATGCTGAAAGGTAGGTAGTCCCTGTAACTGTGAGTGGTGGTTGGGGACATGATTTTAGAGATGCTTTGGTAGCTAGCAAACATTGACATAAGGGCTTTCCTGAACTGGTGGTGGACTGGACTGTATGACACAGCAGGTGTCAAGGACAATGGTACTCCATGCCCTATGTATGCTCAGCTTTGACTATATTTAAGTGTGTTACATCTTTGTTCTCAGAATTGAAATTTTGCTTCACATACTATATGTACACACGTTCATGGAAGTCAGTACTGATATTATTAATTTTCTCACTCCTTTTACCAGTAGCAGTGGTTTTCGCTTGTATATGATGTAAACCGCAGTAGTGAGAGATACAAGTCTGTTCTGCAGAAGCTTGGGAGTCCTGAGGAAACAGGTCAGCCAGAGAGACCCAATCCGGGCAAAGAAATCCCCCAGTTTAAAATATTTTTGAACTAGAAGTAAGAGTTCTTGCTGGCATGCTTGATGCAGCAATACTCAAAAGTAGACAAGTATAATGCAGACAGGGAAATCTCTTCTGAATTATTCTCTGCTCCAATTCTGACATACATCTAAATCCTGGATTTGTCTCTGCTTTATAAAATGTGTTCTCAAGAACTTTATTATTTTTATGTTTGGGTTTTTTTCTGCTTGCAGTCTAAATTGCAGAGTGTTGTCAATGCTAACAGCTGTACATAGACACCCTTGGGTTCCTGGGTGCAGCTCCCGGCACTGCAGTTTTGGCTCATGCTGGAGAGGCTCTGTGTGGGCACCTCGCTCTTTCATGCTTGATGTTCGTTGTCTTTTATCTGGTGTTCATTATCTTTTATCTCTCATGCTCTTCTGTAATCTTTCCTCTCTTATTCCAGATCTTGGCTGTGTTTCCTGTGGGATTGTTTTTCAAATCTGACATCCTGAAATCGCATTTCTGACGTCAGCCAAACCTCTTTGCCCCTCATCACTATCCTCACTATCAGTCACCAACACAGACAGCTGCGCTCCCAGCGTCGGTCCACCTCTTCCTTAACTGGCATCAATTTACATCAGTCCTCTGCATCGCACAGAGTTCAGCTGGGGCTTGACATAAGACATTTATTTAGAAGCCACCAAAATATCTATGAACAACTTTTCTATGAAATATTTTGTCGTAGTGATCAGAACTTCTTTATCTTTCCAGGAAGGCATTAGGAAACCTAGCAGGTCTGCTAATGTCTGGATATCGTGTCGTTTGAGAGATGAGTTAATGCAATGGCATTTTAAATGTAATGACCTAAATACTCTTTCAGCTGACTGTAAAGTAAATGGACAAATGAAGCACATTGTTGTTTATGCTTCATTGTGTAATATTTTAATACTCTGTCATGTTTGGTGACAAGGACTTCAGCTTAACCCGTGCTTCTAATAACTTCATTGAAAATCTTAATTAGAATTTTATAATCCCAAAGAAAATCTATCAGGTAGCTGGGTTTTTTTTCCCCTAAGTTTTTCAAACTCACCAGCCCATGACAAAAGTTTAGATAAAAAGTATGTTGCTGCACTGTGCAGTGCTCCCCAGTGCTTCTGCTGGGCCGGGATAAATCAAAGGCTGAGCTAGAGCCGAACCTTTCATCTGGCTCTCAGCACTTCATGTCACCTTTCTGTCACCAGCCCAGGATGACGTACTGACGCTCTGTTGGTTCCTAAGTGGCAGCAGCTGGGCTCAAAACCTGACCCTCCAGAAAGGCTCAGGAAAGCCTCAGGTCTTAGGGAGGGAAATACCTCATTCAGCTGCTGATGCTGCCTGAGCCGAGACTGCGACAACAAGGATCAGCTCACACTGAGCTTTGCCAGGGACGGGGGAAACTCTCTTGGGTGAACTCTGCTCGGTTCTCCAAGGGGACAGTTGAGACTGGGGCCCATAAAAGTCTGAGCTGTTGCAATGTCTGCCCTCCATGACTATGGACGCCAGAGCCTGGCACAAAGTATGGGGTGCCATGTTTCTGGTGCATTTAGAGCCTTTGCAGAATAAGGAGGGGCAATGCCTCATGTGGGGCTGCACGGTAGCCAGCAAGCTGAGGACGGAGGTGCCTTGCTCTACTCACTGCCTGTCGGGGGCCGGGTTCGGAGGCTGCAGGCAAACACCATCCCAACAATCATAATCAAGAGTCCAGAGCTATCTCTGGACGGCTATTTCCCCTACAATAACAATCAAACAAACATCTGTTTGGCAAAATATTTACTAATCACTGCCAGTACATAACAGATAGGTACATTCTAGTTCTCCTTTAGTTTGTTTTTTTAATTCAGTGGTTATCTAAAGCAAAGACTCCATAGCAGAGCATCCTTTAGCTAGGGTCCTGCCAAGAGGACCATGTTGAAGAGCAAACTTTCTGTCTATTGTCTGACTGAAGATCCCACAGAGATCGAGAGGCTGTGGTTTTACCTGTAAGTTTTAACCCTGGCAAATGCTTCGTGGATTGAAATGAGGGAACAATTAGTGTAAGGACTGGATTTGGGCTCCTGTAATAAAAATTGGTGTGAAGTACAGAACTTCAAGGATTGACATGTTAAGGATATACATAGCTAGAGCTAATGCATAGCATTTATTGGAACATGCCTCAATGTATCTTCCTTTTATAGGATATATAACTACAAGGAGAAGGGAGAGTGGGAAAATTATAAGTGAAAAGTCTTTTATTTGCCAAAGCTCTGTGTTTTAGACATCTTGCATAGTTGGTTATATACTGTACAAAGACAGACCAGGAATAGAAAATCTGGCGAGCATCACTAGGGTTTTTCTGTTCTCGCCTGACATTAATCTGTGCTTTCTTTACACTCCGATTATCAGTTTTCAGTTACTTCTTGTGCTCCCAACTTGGAATTAAATGTGACGAACCATGTTTAAAAATCAGAATTCATTCTGGCAGACAGATGTACTGGTTCCTGTTTCTGTGCTGGGCACGAAGCTGTGTGATCTGCCCAGAGGTATCTCTGGTGAGCAGAGCTAAGGCCACAGATGGATCTGGGGGGCTGAAGATACTGCCTGTTTAACATGAGAAATAATATAGGGTATTAATAACACAGGTCTCATATGTTATTAATAGTTTCCTTGGTTCCCTCTTAATTACACAAAACAGTCACACATCTTCTGGTCCCCCAGTCCGCAGAGTAATTTACAAGCATACACTCTTTTAGACTCTTTCAAACTCTGCTGCATGAGTAAATAAATGGTGGCAGCTTTATAAAACCCTTGACACTGTTCCAGCATTTAAAACCTCTGTTTATCCAGGATTCAGCAAGGACAGAAATGACTTTCATGACAGGACTCTAGTAATGCTCCCCGCTAAAGCTCAGCTCCTTGAGATACCATTCATTAGCTCTGAAATTTATGTCTACTCTATATTGGCTTCGGGCAGAATAGGGAAGACACTTTTAATGAAGGAGAACTGGGTTTTTCTCCTTGATCCATGTAAGTCAGCATCTGATGTTATCTTGGAGATAACTAACAAACATCGGGTTTAAAATAGAACAGCAACGAGCTGCTCCCCCCGGTCAGGAAGCCCTCCAGAGCTTCCCAGTGTGCTGCTCTGCACCCAGGGGGGTTACTCTTCCATGTGAATGTAAATATGTCCAGGGAATTGTAAAGAAGAGGAAGTTTAAATGTAAACAAAATAGTAAAAAAAGCATAAAATAGCACAGCGAGTTACCAGGAAATGACAGTATTTATAAAGAGCATTGAAAGAGGAAAAAGAGGGAGAGGGCGCAGATGAGTGCAGTGTGTCAGTGGACATGAGTTCCTGTGGAGAGATGGGTGAGGGTGGGATGGGAGCCCTGAGTCTGACCCTTCTTCCCTGCCTATCCCCATGAGAAGCTCTGTGTATGGAGCAGTCCTGGAAGTCTGCATCCCTGCATGCTTTAGAGAAACAGGGGTTTGGTTTTGTTTTTGTTTTTTACCAAGAGAGCGATTACATTTTAAAAGCCTGTGAAAAGAAACTCTAGGTAGTATTAAGCTCACAAAGGACACCAGACTAAAACAACAACTTAAAAACACTTTCTATTTTCAGTGTGCTGTTCCTCACTTCAGCAGCCATCAGCCTCTTGCAGGTTAGGGAGCAGTTTTACCTTTGTGTGCTTTCTTCACAAATACAAATTGAGATGCAATATGGCCATCTCCTAAGTCTGAGCTAACAACGTTGTGGTAGTGTGAGCATATTATCAGAAATAAAAGAAATGCCACACAGAGAAACAATTAGTGCTTATCATATTTGTCTTCATCGCTTGTATTACACTTCTCAAGTACTTCGCAGCACTTGAATATTTTTTTTAGCCTGAAATAAGTTGCAGTTTTTCTGTATAAAGAACAAGTCAAGTGGTAACTTACAAGATACCGAATGAGGAAGTATCCTCTCTGTCTCTTGAGCCTGGGTCTCCCACCTGGGATTCTGCCCGTTACTTCAGCACAGCTTGCGACTTCAGATTGGTTAGACTGGAGGGTTTGGATACCCAGGTACCGACTGTCATGTATTTAAATCGTCTCACCAGTACCACGTGTCGCTTTGGTTGAGTGGCCAGAGATCCTCAGTGCATCCCTGACACTGTCAGTGCTTCAGTCACCCAGGGAAGGAATTAAATACCACGTAGCATGTGACCATAACAATGAATAATACATACCATGGGATTCAGATTAAATATAAAAATCTTCATTTATTAAAACAGCTAGGTAATGATGAAGGAACCCTTTTGTACCACAGACTGTTTTGGATTTGCCTTTACATGATTACTATATAAATTCATTATAACATTTTTTTAATTATAGCTAGGGATGTATCAATCCAACTTTAAAAGCCTGCACCTTTAAATACTACCAAAGGCCCTAACACAGGGACAGTAGCTTCCCTACATCTATTGAGCTTGTCTTTATTGAAGAAGGGGCTTAACTCTATATCCGAGGGTGCAGAGCAGGCAGGCTTTGCTCTGGTAAAGAAAGGCACATCTGGATTCCCCAGTTGTGTTTATTGGTTCACTGATCTGTTATAACCTAGATGATGAAAGGTTTCAGAATTAGAGTGGTTTTTATAAATAATAATCTGCTCTATGATGAATGGATTCTCTCTCTTCGTACTATAGATTATGAGTATCAGTAGAGTATCTGCAGAGTATCAGTATCAGGGCATGCTCTACTGATTACATGCTACAGATAGACTCACTAAGTTATCTCTTTACCTTTTTAAGCAGTATTTCAAACATATGTAAATGGCTGTAATCTGTATTACTGGGTCAGACTCGGCAGATTATTTTCTAGAGTAAATAAATTAGACTATGCTGCTCTGTGGTGGAATTGTCATAGTGGAGCCAGTCTTAGGCAAAAGCTACAATGAATATCTCCTGAAGTGTGTTGCAGTCTGCACAAAAGATGAGATCTCCAGAGGAACACAGTAGCTTTACTTTATGTATTTCTTATTTAATCAGAATGAATGTGATCAAGTATGCAGTTACACTGAATAGCCATTTAATGCTTTTTAAAATGCTGTGTACATGTTTTGTCCAACTCATTGCAGTGTAGGATAGAGGAGGTGCATTACTTCGGCTGTTCTTTGTACCCCGAAAGGTGCTCTGGGAAAGCAGGTGGACAAATCAGAAGTGTCACGGAGGTTTTGTGAGCTTTTTTACAACTGCTCTTTGGATTTTCACATGAACAAAAGTTTGCTTGACTTGGGGTTTTAGTTATTTGTGACAACCAAAACTCAGATGCTGTATTATCCTGTACTTGCTTGGCTGCCTTCGTAGGAATATTTGTGAGCTTGGCACACCTTTCATTTGAAATGAAGTGGAAAATCTCCAGCACTGAGTCTGGTTTTGGGTTTCATCACATAACTTTCAAGCCGCCATAATCTACAGTGAATTTTCACTAAAATAAGCTACATATTTCCTCAGAGTTAGTGAAGAGAGTAATAAAATGTGGATTAGCTGCTAAAAACTCTTAGGAAAACTTATTTTCAGTATGCAAAACGGAAAGAAAATGATTACTCTGTCTCCATGATGAAATGGAGAAAATAATTTTAACATCAGCTCAGTCCTTTTCTCACTATCTCTAACATCCCTGATACTCTGTGCACTTTGTACTAGTGTCAGATACAGAAAGCTCATGAATGATGTACCTTTGTAGGCACAGCTGCGATGCCTTCAGCCCTACATGTCTTCCTCTGAAGGTTAAATAAATAAAACAAGCGGTCAGTAGCTGGTTCCTGAATTCCTGCTGAAAACCAAGATTTAACACCCTTTCAGCCATGTAAGGTTGAATTTATTACAAGAGAACTCCATGATAAAAAAACCCCAAAACTCTTCTCTCAACTGAAGAATTTCAGTTCCTCAACTTTTTACAGAGTTCTTGCTTATTATCAGAAAGCACCGGGTAAAGTTCTGTATGTCAGCTCCTTTCAGTTTTTTAAATGATGCTTGGGTTATGTATTGCACCTACCAGCTGTGGTGGTGGTTGCCGTATAGCCTTAAAATAAAGTAACATCTCAAATTTGAACTGTTTTCACAGATCAGATGTCAATCTACAAACAGCAGAAGCTGAACTTTTTCTAATATGTTTTTGTGGTTCTTTTTTGTCCTAAAATCCCACAAAGCATTTCCTGGCGATGACAACACAGTTATGTCGCACTTCTGTGAAATATCTGATCACCAGACTTTTGCGTAATCTATCAAAATTTCCTAGGTACCCTTTTACTCTATTTTCTCTATGCTAATTCACTCCAAAGCATGAAATAATTGCAAGCTTCCATGTGTCCTGGTATTATAGGTCACTACAATTTTCTTCTTCTCCCCAGTGTTTTTGCTAGCCCTTCAGCTTTGTTTGTGAGCAAATTCGATCATGGTTGAACTTATATCAAAAGGAGCATTCAACAAAGCCCTACTCGTTAGCCTTTAAATTCATTGTTTGTTAGCTGACTGACATTCCTGCGCAGCAATCCAAGCAGACAGAGAGGCACAGAGGGAGTCTTGGCAGGAACGAAGGGGCTCTGCCGGAGGACTGATGAAAGCACAATTGATGCTTGCTACAACAGCATGACGGCCTCTTCTTTTAATTGCCCTCTGCTGAGTGGAGCTGCTTTGTGCACTTGTGGGAAGTGCTCTCTGGCAGCTACTTTTTAAGCTTCATCCGCAACCAGTCGGTAGGTTGCAACCCAAGCTATTGGACATACACCTGGCCAACACCATGAACACGTTCATTGTTCATAATTTTGATTATTACAGAGCATTATATATCAGAATGAAGCCAAACAGCCTGAAAAATGTCCAAGTGGAGTGCCGGTCCACGTAGCAATGTAAGTCATTATGGACATCACCTTGGTTCTCTGTTCCCTATGCTGACGCTCTGTTGAGTAGACAGATCAGCCCAAGCTCTCAACCCCGCATCTTTAAAAGCCATCTATTGACTGGCCCTTGCTGCCTTTGAGATCACTTCTCCTTCCATGACTAACATCTTCAAAACAGCTGCATCCCAAAGAGCAGAGCAGCTACTTTTTTCCTGTCAGAAGTTTGAGACACTAGGAAATACAATTTTTTCCAGAAGCCATGTAAAATACGGGTAATATCAGCTCTTCCCAGAATTAAAGGTCAAATTTGTTTCTTCAGTTTTACATTTACATCAATAATTTCATCCCACGTATAACCTACTCAACTGGCTCAGTTGAGTACACAGATGGACACACAGTAAATTAGGCTATTTATCCTGTAGAATGAGAAGGGAAAGATAAAGTGGATGGTTTATTATTTCTCCTTATAGATGCCCTGAGTTTCTTGGATAAGCTGGTGGAGGGATAGCAGCTTAGGGAAGATGTATGAAATAGGCCAGAAAGACCTGCAGTTGGGTGTTTTTTCCATGATTTCTGCTTCTTACCTGTCAGTGGGCATATGTGCATGCATGGAACGCGAATAGGGGGTACTTCACCAATGAGTCCCAGCAGTTTTTTCTGTTTTTTGTTCTTTTGTGCTTGCTTTGTTTGATGCTATCTGGGCTGCGTCACCGAAACCAAAAATATTAAGAGTGCAAATGAATAATAGATGTAATCAGCAATTTTTATTAATTAACCCAAAAGACTGAAGTGTGGAAATACTTTCTCTCCTAGTGACACTGAACTAAGAATATTACTATGGTCCTGATTGGCAACAAATTTCATATTTAGTTAGACATTATTTAACGTGCTATCCTCAATGAGATCAGTCCCCTCAGATCCTCCCATCTGGGAAGCAGCTGGCAGGAATCAGCAGGACTGTCACCTCCAGAATAACAGCACTGCTTGTCACCAGGTGCTCAGCGCCGCATTGCAGCCAGCATTTCAACATGAACCTTGCTTCAGAAATGTCAGTCTTACGGTTCTTCTGCTTTGGGATAGGGGCTAGTCAAAGACTGGCAGAGTGGCTGTTCACAGAGATCTTTCTCTGTTGTATATATATAGCTATATAAGACACGAACACAAATGGATGCTCTCATAAAGAAATGTTGGAGCCCATATATGAAGTGATGGGTTCACTGGTGTTCAAATGTTCATTTTTTGGTTTGCTGTGTTACAGTTTTGCATAATTCCCATCCAAATGGAGGTAGTGAGTGCCTGTACATTTTGAAAGGAGGGTACATGTGTGGGTCAAGGTCCTGGCTGAGCCTGCGTGACATGTGCGAAGTTTTCTTTGCTGTCACTTTGATCTTGTAATTCTGAGGTTTGGAAAGCTGATACTGAGGGAAGATGATGCATCCCAGAATGATTGTTTGTTCTGTCATGAGGAACCTAAAAGTTGCAAGATGTTATTAAAGGCTGCAATCTTTTCCAGGTCAACTTTAATGCGTATGCAAAATGATAGCCAAAGCCTTTAGCTTCTCCTTATTTTGCTCAAGGCACTGAGCTGTGAAATAATGCTTAGAATTGATCACAGATGCATAACACAGTCCACCTAATGTGATAAAACTCCTCTTGGTATAAGGCACAATTACACAGAATCCAAACACAAGCGCACAATGTGTGTACTTTATAAATTGGATAATAAAATAAATGTTCATTGTTACTTTAGGACTCTAGTGTTATTCACAAACGTCTATAGATCTTAATGGAATAAATGCAGTATCTGAAGGTGGAGAATACTAGAGCTTATTTTGGCATAAATTGCTTGATTATTGGAACTTCTTATTAGAATTTCCTGTAAAGCTCATTTATGGAAATAATTAGAAACAAACTCTTCAGATCCACTTTGCCAGACTAATCTTCTTTACAAATTGCCACTCTAAAGTAATTTCTCGCTCTCTGTTCTGAGAAACTTTATCACAAGGAAGAAATGCAATATTAGGTTTGAAAATTAATACATGATAATCTTCTGATGAGTGTTGGACAGCAGGTAATGAGCTTAGGCTTTTGCAAGCAACTGAGTGAGAAAAATATTGCTGAAATAAAGGAGGAGAGCTAGGATGAGTCTGAATCCTTTAGAATTAAATTTCATACCTTAGAGGACATGTAGAGCTCTAGTATCTGGTTTGCAGTTGAACAAGGTAAATAGTGTTGTGACTCTTTGGAAAGGCATATTCAGTTTTTAGGGAACTGGGGTTGAACAGAGGTGAACAGTAGTTTTTTTAGAGACCTGAAACAATACTAGAGTGCTGTATCCCCTCAGACTGAGATAAGTGTGGAGCTGAAGTGCAGTGTAAACTCTCCTCTTCTGGCTCAACACCTCTGCAAACATCGCTAATTGGAAATGCTGGACACTGGCAGATAGATAGATTTAAATTTTCTCACTCCAGCCAGAAATACAAAGGCTTCACCAGTATCCAGCTGCGGAGTCAGCTTCTTAAGGTGCTTGCTGCTCGCTGCTCTCTTTCCCCAGCTTTCATGGTCAGGTTTTCTCTCTATTGGCCTCGCAGGGCAGAAAGCTGAAATAGCTCATTTAAAAACAAGTTTAATTGAAATACTTCTCAGATATTTCTCTGTAGTTTTTACTATCTTTAATGAAAATCACCTAAACCTAAAATGTTTACTCTCTCGTGTGGTTGGATTGAACGTAAAATCAGAGAATCATAGAATAGTTTGGGATGGAAAGGACCTTTAAAGGTCATGGAGTCCAGCCCCCCCGCACTGAGCAGGGACATCTTCAACTACATCACGTTGCTCATATAATGCATAGCTTTTTAGGTGAGCTTGAGCTTTGTTGCGTTCAATGTATTGAGCACATAAACCAATTTCTACCTTACTTTTATTTACTTATTTTTATTAGTTTAGCTTGAAACGTAAACATAGATATAAGTGTACAGCCCTCGCCATAGATGGGTTATCATCAGCAATTTTTCATATCTTATATTTTCTTAAATACGTTCTCAGATAAATAATTACCACTTGCTGCACAGCAAAACAGAAGGGATCTGATATGCTTACCAAATAGAAGATAAGAATTTCAAAGCGTAACTGAGTGTACCACTTGAGGAGGAGAAAAGAGCAGCAAACAATATCACCGCTCTCTGCTTTTAAGAGAATACATATCTGTGAATTCTTTCCTTGTTAAAGTGTAGGTCTGTGATAGATGTCAGCTGGTAACATTCACTGTCAGTTGCACTGTAACTTAAAACAGACATCACCAGGAGCTTTTAAATGTCATTTTATTTCCGCAGAGTCATATCACGAAGCCCCGTGCCTTACAGGATAACACGTTGCCCTCTTCATTCGTCTCTGGCACTCTTCCAGTGGAGCTATTGTAAATTTTTGGCAGTTCAAATTCAATCTTTTTTTTTTTTTTTCACAGATCATTTTTTGTTTAAGAAAAGGTAAATAAAAGAATCTTGTGCCATACACAAGAATTTTCTCAGGTAAAAGTGCCCCAAATTAATTGGGCAAAACTAAATTGACCGCCTGCAAATGTGCTGCGTGGTGAGACAAGCCAAGAGGATAACCCAAAAAACCTGAATCCCCCTATTCAGAGATGAGGTGAAAAACTGGGGTTATAAATATACTGTAAATACCAGGATGATTAAAGGTGATGTGCAGGAGCATTTCCCAGAATGACTCAACACTGTCTCAGCGCAGACCCTTAATAAAAAGCCCACTTGCTACCGGAGCTGAAGTCAAACCTCTACTTTCTGACAGCCTGGGTGTCAGCTGTAAACATCCAGGTTTAGAGAATTATTTATAGAGAGTGGGTAAACACTTCACAGAGCCACGGAGCAAATGGTGTCCTGCAAGGTCTTCACATTGCTTAACTGCACATTACCTACCTGCAGGCTTCTGGTTTAGCCTGGAGGTATCTGCCTTTCTGTGCTCGCTAGACGTGGAACAAATTTAGGAGTCTGGATCTCCGCTTAGCTGGGTAAAGCAGAGGGTGAGACTGTCCCTTTCACTGTAATCTGGAAACTACTCCTCTAAATGAATTTTATGGGGAGACTTACGATCAGCCAAATAAACCCTATTTGTGGGAGGCGAGGGCAGGGAATATCATGGTGACCTTGCTGAGGCCAATGTGAGCTTTAGACATTGGTCTATGCAGGGATCAAGGGTTCATCCCAGACACTGATCAGTACGTTAACTCCCAGTAATTCACAATTGCTGACTACAGAAGTCATTTCTGGAGCTGGGGCAAAAGTGGATTTGCCACAGCCAGTACCTGAAAATTACAACCAATATTTTCAGCAAAGACATGTTGATGCCAAACAACATTTTTCTCATTTCTCTACTGTAGAACTACCCAAGACTTGTATTTCATTATTTCTGAGTATAGATGCCTCTCATTCATGACTCTGATTCTCTGCTCAAAACATACTGTCTTAAATTTTTTTAATCATCAAGTGACCAGGAATTATTTCTTCGAAATGCACAAATAGTATCTCCTGCTTAGAAAAAAGTGTAGGAGAATTTTAACTCATAACCTAATTTCTGCATTGCAGATCAAAATGGGTCTGTTTTCCTGTGTGAAAGTGCTAAGGTGTAAAAGTCTTCTCCTGAAAATATGTATATGCATGATGGTTCTCCTTTGAATATTTCCTTAACATTTGGGCAAATATGAAGCTTTTCCTCAAGGGTTTTTTATTTCAATAAAATGACAGTAATAGGATCTGAATACTGGAAACAATAGATTCTTCTACTGGGCTTCCAAGGGTCGAATGGACATTTTTCTCAATTGTTACAGATGTAAATGATGGCTCTGTGCTTCTCATAGGTTTGTTTATTGAAGCCACTGGGTATTCTACAGGAAAGAGAGATTCACAATACAGTTCTTAGATCCTGCAGAAAATACAATTTTCCATTAAATTTCATGCTTTTTTCCAGACGAGCTCATTCCTTTAATGGGGGGTGGGGTGGGGGGAATAAATAGGGAAAAGGAGCATTAAGATCTCTTTAGAAAATTAGACTTCAAAGCAACAAATATACATTACTAAAACTTAAAAAATTGCTTCATTAACTTCTCTAAATTATGCAGGCATTAATGGGATTCTTATTATTAATTCATATAATTGTTTATACTAGTTTTTTGATAGGGCTTTATACGTTCATTTATTTATTTATTTCTGCTATTCCAGCATTGCATTGATGGGACTCATTAAATGTAATGGTATTTGGCAATTTATCACATGGATTAAAAGCCCTTTACAGATCACCTCTACTCACCCTTTCTTTTGGAGAACTTCTTTGGCGTATATCTGGGACACAGTGAATTGCACAATTTTCTTGTATGCAGCATTTCAAAACCTGCAAGCCTGAGCTGTGTAAGGAAGGCACGCAGTTGAGTGTTTAACCACTATTCCTCCCTTTTCTCCCAGTTATTCTTATTTTAAAATAACTCTTTCAGACTTCTGTGTTAATTCTAACCACAAAAAAATGTGCTTAAAAATGCATAGAGTAGTATAACAGCTTTGTTAAAATCAATAATTGGCTTTACCTGACTGTATTTTATCAACTCCCTTCAAAAGGCGCTATAGAAGAGCTTTTCAAATACTAAAAAACTCCATTATTCAACACTACTGTAACATTAGAAATATATAGAATAATATATTCCCATTTGTGCATAATGAGGTTGTAAATTCCTTGGAGGATTCTGGCAACATTATGAACCACCAGAGCAAACTCCAATTCTTTTTTGAATGTCACCAAAGTCAGGCCAATCAATTTCCGCAGCTTTTGAGGCAGATTACCCCTTCAGAGCATGGTAGGGCAGCAATCAAAGTATTGCAAACCTCAGCCAGGCTGTACCGTAAGCGGGCAATGAAGGGGATGGAAGATACAGAAGAATCATTCAAAGTCCTGTTGCTTCTGAAGTCTAAATCACTGAGTGAAAGAGTGTCATATGGATTTTTTTTTTTTTCCAAAGACTTGGCTGCAGTAGTTACATTTTTTATCAAAAGTCAGGTTTTAATTAAGGAGTCTCTCCATTTCGGATTTATTCCTGTGCTCATAGTCAGCAGTCCTGAGCAGCAGGTTAATATAAGATTATGTGGGGAAGACAGCAGTTGCTCTGCATAAAGATACATACACCTCAGGGTGTGTTTGTCCTTCTGTTACAAGCTGCATCTTAATGGTTTTTTCTGTTACTGGTGATTTGAGAAATGCTTAGGCTGGCAAACATTCATCACTAATTGCATAAAAGTAAAAACTACAAGGTGATCTGTAGGAGGGCAGTAAAAATGATGAGGGTCACTTATGAGGAATGAAAGAATGGCAGAAGATGATGAATGTTTTGAAGTTTTTAAAGATCTCATTATTTTTCTGCATCTCTACTTTTTGCTCTTTCCCTTCCATCCAGCGTTACCAGGGCAGTAATGGCTATCACACCCGCAAACTTAAAGGCAACCACATGATGATGACCTGAACTGCAGAGTGTGTGACTGTGCAAGGCTTTAGATTTTAATTTAGAGTTGTCACAGGAACAGGTGGGTTTTTTTAAAACAGCTCCTTGAATTGCACTTTCCTTATGAAAGCCCTGTTTCTATGAGCACATTTCTTCACTCCCAGCAACTCGCTGTCTTTGTGCTCTACCTCTGCCGTTTCAACGGGAGGGATTTTCCTACCTAATCCCTGTGATTTCTTTAGTTGAGTCTTCCACGGTGGAAACGTTTGACATGTTTCTGTGTTTTCCTGCCCACTCACTATGCAAATACGTGTGCTTTCGGAGATAGTCCCAGCCCGAGGAAGGAGGGAAGTTGCTGGCTGGGGTGAGGAAGGACTAACCCGTGACCTTGGTTGAAAGCTGTGTGTGAGCCTCCAGCTATTGTTCCGCCCGGGCTGGATGGTCTGAATTGCTTGTGACTGATGTGCGGTGATCAATCACACTGTAAGCTTTCCCAGCTCTGAAAAGCAGACAGAGCTTGGGACAGAGAAGTTAACGTTTCAAAGTACTGTTGTCTACATCATTGTCAAAGTTTTGTCCACTCAATTGTATCTAGTTCAAATTTATACTGCACCATGTCTTTTACATGGGAAATCGTTGCCTAAAGACATTTTCATTGAAGGAAAAAATTAATTTTACTGACACTTTAAAACTACCTCTGATGCATTCTTCAGAAACATGGACATCAACATTTTGTGAAGCCATCACCTGGTACCAGTTCATATCCATCTGCCTAAAAAAGGGAAATTTCTTGTCCTCTGTGCAGAACACAAACTTTTCTGTTTATAAAATGTTTGGTTTGTAGCTGTGAACATCCAGGCAGGTAGTTTCTCCTAATCCCCGGGGCGGGGGAGAAGAAAGATTTGGTGGTCATTAGCGTGCAGAATTATCTCAAACACAATAGATTTTCCTCATGACAAATCACACATAATCTCCATAGCAACCTCACATAATTATGCACAAGATTTCAATGTAGCAACAAAAATAAGCATGGCGGGAATTGTAAAGAATAGCTATATAGTGTGAGACAGATGTGGGAGTAGATGGTGTATAGAGGACTGAAACACAACTGTTCTAAGATGTAAAAAATGAACAAAAGAGAGAAAGATTGCTGCTTTGCATTGTGGAGAGTGGTGATTAAGTCAGTACATTATCTGGAAATTGGAGATGATGGGCTCAAATATTTCCTCATAATATAGAGGTTCCTGATAGTGCCACAACAGTTTGATGAATGCCAGCAGCAATTTTACCCCACTTTCATAGAATTATTACAGTTATAAAAATGATCTTTGAGATGTAACTTGGCATGCAAGATTTAAATGCAGCAGGGTTCGATTGTTTTTTTTGTTTGGGGTTTTTGTTTTTTTCAAATTTTTTTTCAGTCTGGATAGATTGATTAACATGAGCTTGAAAAAATTATGGGGAGTTTTGTCATCATCCTTCTTTAGTGATCTGTATCTATCTATCTATTTATTTATTTATCTATCTGTCTGGAATTCAAAGATTGCCATACCTTCCACATGAGCAGGTAGCTAGCGAAAGAAGGGCTTTTTCATAGTTTTTGTTTTCAAAACTACACATGGATTTAGGGAGAGGATGGAAGATCAAGGGAAATTATTGTTTTATGCATACTGCAGTGTTTTTTCTTTCTTACTGTGCTCATAGCACTTTGTACGACATCCTAGATTAAGAGCCAATCCACTGGTGAATATAATCATTCTGTATCATTAGCAAACACATTAGCAGTGCAAATGCAACACATAGATTATATATTCTGCTTATATATTCCTGTGCTGATGAACCCAATGATCCCATTGTTGGAGCGGGTCCATCTCAGAAGTGGGGGCATCTCAGGGGTCCAAAGTATTTTCAGCTTCAATAGTATTTGAGGATTCCGAGCAGCAGATTCAATAATTAGGTTCACGCTTCAAGGGCAATATCCTGTGTCAAGACATATCTATGATTAAATCATTCTGATGGTGATTTTCTTTCAATTATCATGTCCTGATCCAGAGCTCTAGATCTAACCTGGCTCTTCTGAACACAGTCAGGTACTTTGACATTGACTTCAGCTGATTTTGACTAATGCCATATAAAAATGGTATAATCACTTCAATTAAAATTTTGGCTAAAAATATGGGAGAAGAAGATGTACTAAACCGATCCATAAAATTTCATTCAACTATTTCTGTTCAACTAATGTGATTTATTTAAATCCAAAGGTTTATTTCAATCCCCAAAAAATTTAAGCCATATGAATGGATAACTTATTACATTTAATATTTTATGCAAAAATTCAACTTCATTCCAAGCTTGTCTTCCTCAAACAGCAGATCACAGGCAGAACAGAAGTGGTTTTAATATGCTACCCCATTAACATATTCACATTAAAAATTTACCTTATTGAAGACTCTCAGTTTTGTTCATAGACAAGGGAAGTTAAACCAAGATCTGAGCATGATTCCTAGTCCATGTTTTTCTTGTCCCTGAGCGATGAGTAATTTTTAATTTCAAGAATTTTTAATCCTTTATGAAACTCCCATGTGAGAATCAAAGACATTTCTCTGCCCTTACACTTTCCAGTCTTCTAGAGACATCATCTTTTCCTCTTCAGGTCTTCTGGATCTTTCCTTTATTTAGAAGCCAAAGGTCTTGTCTTCCAAGAGCTGGTAAGTATCTTCACTTTTCTTATGGCTGCTGGCAGGCAGCGGGCTGTCACTTTGGGCACCTCAGAAACAAATGTCACGGCATGGCAAACTCCAAAGCATCTTTTTCTATAAAAATGAGTAGCAAGCTAAACAAATATTATCGGCAGTTAGTAATAAAAGAGTTGTTTGGACTACTGACAAATTATGAATGAAGGCGTAGGCAACTTCCTTTTTTTTTTGTTTTGTTTAAAATATCTGAAAATTATCACCAATTGTCTGTTGCCGTGTAGCCAGATGGTGGTCAATACTCAGACATACAACTAAGACTAAGGACAAAATTTAAAGTCTATGTCTTGCGATTCCTTCTTCTCATGAACATCTAAACATTTGCATGACTGAAGTGTGTAGTGCTAAAGTGGAATAGCCTTGGCTGTCTAACGATAAGCCATGTTAACTATAAGCAAGTTTTATGCCAGGATTCTCTGGGCTTTGATTCTATTGACTTGCACTAATATGAATTATTTGTTTCGAATCCTCTTTTATGGAGCGATCAACATTACATTAGCTTTTATTTTTAATTTATGTCTCTTCTATTAAATAGGTTCACTAATATTAAGTATTAATGATTTTAAATATTTTTCTTGCATTCGATGCATCGCTTTTTCTTATTATTCAGTCAAAATCCTTTCCAAATGAAGCAAAGGTGACTAACAGAAAATAATTGAAAGTTTGACTAAGATTTTATAGAAACAAGGAAGCAAGTACTGCATCCTGTTGAACTCTATTAACATTTCATACCACAAGATGTTCCGTCTGCTAATATAAAACATAATAAGATGATTTGTCAGTAGATATATGCCAAACTTTTTATTCCACTCTCAGTCCATTTTATTTGCATATAAAGTGGCACATTTACACTCAACAATAACTAGTCCTGAAGGAATGATATTTAAGAGGAGAATATAATTAATCTATTCAGGTCATAAACATTTTCTTCAGGGCAATGGGCAACCATCTAAGACAACCTTCATAATCATTCATGTACATTACTGAAATACTTTAGAATGAGCTGGCAAAGCTGAAGATAGACAAAATGTTGTCATTTTATTCCAAGGAAATATTTATGTTTGTCTTACACAGCATTTTGGGAATTATCTTAACAAAAAGCTCCTCAGTATTTTTTATGTTTGGCTTTGTGTTGATGCTGCACTCTGTTCCATAGTGTGCTTAAACGATATATGTATTGTGTTTCCCGTCATTCTATGCCAGAGCTCAAAAAGCTTACAGAAGTGTTGCTCTTTTTCAGATATTATGAACACCTTATATTGAAAGTAGTTATAAAGCTACTTAGTAGTTCTAATTATGATAAAAGGTTTTCAGCAGGTCTGCCAAAAGAGAAGGCATTTTCTAAATACATTTTCATGCTGGTTTGTCCTAGGGGTCTTGACACATAGTTTTATAAACTTTAGCTCTTTCTGTATTTTTTGAAAGTTACGTGGATTGAAGATGAGGAAGAGAGGAGGGAATTGGACAGTGTGTAAGGGGACGCTCTGGTCTGCTGCAGTGTTCCACCCCCTCCTAGTACTGGGCAGGATGTTCCTGTCCTCTTCACTGAGTGTATTAACTTAAGCTGCAAGGAAGGTTCATATTGATTGGAAATTACATACAGAGGGAATTAGTACAAAGAGCCAGATTTGTACAGGCACAAATGAGATCCAAATCTGTTTCATTTTTCCCATACTCCACTTACCACATTTGCTCTGGAGAGCAGTGTTTTGTGCTGGGATCTGATTGAAATCTTCCAGCCCATTTCCATAACTATGGCCCCATAGTTTATAGTCATAAACTAATTCATATTCCAGGAGGAAGGGTCAGAATATCTGTAGTTCACCCAGTGCCCTCACTCTCTGAACTGGGAGACAGCTCTCTCTCCCTTTGCAGGCTGAGCACATCCTCTTCTGCTTTTAGTTTCTAGCAGACAGGAGAACAAGGGCCCAAACCACATGCTTTCGCAAGGAGGTCTCACAAAGTTCAGTACAGTCTGCTGCCACTCACTATGCATGATCTTTGAGAATTTCACAGAAAACCCCTTCACTTCAGTTCTGCTGTTGTTGAAGCTTCCAAATTGTGGGCTATTCACTCCCCAGGAGGCAATGTCCCCGTGCCAAGGAGTGCACAGCTTGGTGACAGAGGGTGATAAATGGGCAGAGGGTGTGCGAGACAACATGGGGAAGCAGTCGAAGCTACCTCAGTTTACATGTGTACCTATTTTGACTTAACATTGAAAATAGAATAAATATATAAAATAAAAAAAAAGGAAAATGCTAAGTAGTCGCAGAAGTCCATAGGCAAAGCTTAAACCACTACATTGCTGTGGGACGGGCTCAAGTCTATGCACTCGGTTCCCTTTCATGCCAATGCAAGCTGTGCATGGAGCCTTGTGACAAAAAAAATATTTTACTCCAAAAAAAAATTTAAATATTCATTTTATTTTCTTATGCACAAAAGGGCTAACAGATAATGTTTAAGCCCAGAAAGTGGATAGTCTCTGAGCCACTTCTGAGGCATCGTTATTAGCCTATGATAAATTGACTTACCACACATAGATAAGTCACAGACAAGTAGCAGTCACAAGACTGAATCTGAAATAACTGGTAATTACTGATCACAGTACAATGCAAACCTTTCATGTGTTGATTAACCATAACTAATTATGTGAGTTTATCATCTTTATAATCTATTTTAGATATTTTGTGGAAGTAGCTGAAGAAAACAATGGCTCACATTTACCAGTCAGGAACCACTCAGTCATTGCAGATACAGTGAGCAATTCGATCTGATCTTTAAACTTCAGATTTGCTTTAATCTCATGTTCCCAACAAATTCAAACTGCTCTTAGAGCAGCGTCAAAGGACTCGCCACAGCAGAAGATCAATTTGTCATGCTCTTATTATCACTGTGCTTCAACTCAGAGGGAAGCAGAGTTTGGTTGGAGCTTGACAGACAGAGGAACTGATGGCTGTATATCTGTGTCATAAGGCAGACGGATTGGTGTTAGCCTCTGCATTTCGCTCTGTGCAAGGGAGAAAAGGTGTATAGCCACTGTATATGAATCAGACCATTTTCCCTGGAATTGGATTTTTAATAGTCAGACATCTAATTGGCCAAACAGATGGCTGCTCAGAGGAAGATGAGAAGGCTGTAGGGACCAAGCTGCCTTTCTGAAGGCCACGCATCAATTTGGGACTTAGGCTTTCTCTGAAAATGTGTTTCTAATTTTGGTATACCAGTGGGAAAGAAATTCTGAGCCTAAGTGAGATGGAGTGAAATGTTTTTCTTTAGAGAGATATATATATGGTTCAGGCTTTTGAGTTTTAGAGGTTTTTAAAAATGTAATCACATTTATCCTGTGAGCTTTTCAGGTTCTTTCACCCTTAATTTTCCACTGACACCCGTACACCTATCTCGTACGACACAGGAGGATGCAGGCTCAGTGCCTCTCGCTGAGCAGGTGTGAGTTACAACACGGCCCATCTCCTGTCAGTGGAGGGACTTGCGCTGGCTCGTCCTCTCTCTGCTCTGTCCTCTGCGGTGGGCTTTTACCTTCCTGATGAGAAATCAGGCCCTTGGTGGGAACACAGTGGGGTGGATTGCAGGAAGCAAATGGCAGAGCCGGCAAGGAGAAGGTAATGGGATTTTCCATTAGCTCCATCTCTGCAAATTTCCACTGGGATAAAGTGCGTTTCAGCAGCAGTGAAATTCATTGCATCTGGACTAACCTCACAGAAGGAGGCTTTCTGTCTGCGGTATGACAGGAGAGGCATGGCCTAGAGAAAATCAATGATGAGGCAATTGAGAGCAGTGAGCTGTTCCTGTAAAGTGCAAACTTATCACTGTCGTGGGCAGACAATAAGAATCATTTCATTTACACTGTAAAAACTTGTTCGAGGCAGCAGCAGAGTTGTAGTAATGGACTTTGCTTCTGGAGCCGACAGCAGCGGATTGAGGTAATCTGCAAGCAAACACCGGTCCCCGCATTTTTTCCCCCTATTTTATGAAAGGTCACATTTCTTTACTGAAACCTGAGGCCTTTTTGAGCTTCTTGGAGTCTTGAGCCTTCAGTGAAAGGGCTACATGAACCAGTGCCCAGGAGTGCTGACACCTCCCGCCTGAAGTCCAAACCTACCCCACGCCATTGCCAGCAGCAGAGCTTACAGAAATGGGAGCTTATAGGAATGAGCCACCTACTCTTTGCCAGCCCCAGGTCCCCCCCCTTGATGCTGACAGCACAAGCAGATCTAGTTGCTGTAGCCCTAGTACATGTATTACTGTTCACTCTGTTCTTGTTCTGGTGGAAGGAGAGCAGTGCACTACATATTAGTGACTTACAATGAACAGAAATTTTTGACATGCTTGGATAAAAGGTAAAATTCAGCTGGGTTCAGTGCTACCTTTTAATTATCACAAGCCCTGCAAGGAACTGAATGGCTGTTTAAGGGACTCAGGGATGTCCCTGACTCCTGCACTAAAATTTACCTGTTCTTCTGAATGACGTGTAGTCAGTACTGCTGAAAACAGAGGACCCAGAATTCTCTATCTCTGTCCTCTCTTCCTCACGATCTTTTACGCATTTTAGTTCAAAGAAACAGGAAGAGATCATCTGGCACATGATGCTTAGGGAATACAGGAAGATGGAAAGCTGTCAGGTTATTCCACACAGAAGTCTGGGGACAGCCTGAGGTTAAAAGCCTTTCAGAAGAGGTCAGTTTTGAAGGTTGTGCTCACTTGTAATGGGGTTCTCTTGAGTAATTTAAATTTCCTCCTGAGATCTTAATGATCTGCCTTCAATGTTTCTTTCTGAATGCCTGCATTCAGAATTTATTACCTCCTATGAAGCTCTCAGGGCTCCCAGTGAAATTTGTTCAACTGTTTGCAATCACACCAACCCACCCGCCCATCCCCATGAAGTCACGCACAAAAATTGCAAGATGTCAAATGTCGTTGGCATTTCTTCATTGCCTCTGGAGCCCAGGATCCCTCTGCTAGCCCTGACCCAAGCCCAGGCTTATTTATGACTTACAACTAGAGCAACGTACTTGGTTTTTATTAAGCAAAAGCCCATGAGACCACTTTTAAAATGAATCTAAAAAATGCACAGGAGCCTAAATATCTGTCATTTTCGTAATGTACAAGAATCTCCGGCAAGTCGTAATGCAATTGATACGTGGCAAAATATATGCTACAAAATAATCACGTCAAGATGGCTAAAACGGGCTGTTAATTCCTTTATATCCTTTCTTGTGTTGTCAAGGTTCTATTACATTCACTATAACTATAATAAAGATGAATTGCATAGTTATTTAAAAAAGGAAACCACTTTTATTTAATCAAACCATTTTTGGTAAAGTAGATTTTTTGAAGTATTTATGGTCCAGATGGATTGCATGACTATTGCTACTGTTCTTGCTGTTTCAATCATTTTACTGTTAGTGAAGTCAATGACCAAATTTTCCATCAAGCAAAAAAGAAATTAGATACTTGAATTAGTTCTTGTCAATTACATTATTATTATTTGTTTTAAACATAGGGGCTTATTGCATGTTACTATTTAACCTAACACTAACAGCCATAGGAATGAAATGAAACATTCACAGTACTCAGCTTTTGGCTAATGTGCTTTAGAACCTCACAAGAAGACTTACATCTCTAACTACTGCGGCAGTAATACATGCTTAAAACAAAGAAGATCAGAAATCTATCCAAAATTGAAAGACTTAAAATGTTAGGACTCCTTTAGAAAACTGTGTTGACTCCTGATCTTACAAACAATTGCACATATTGTGTTTCTGTTTCTGCAGTTTTCTGCCAACATGGGACAAGAATTTGCCTGCACAGACTAAAAATGGCCCTAAGATTGCAGGACTTCCAAGTGCTGTGGTCCCCTAACTCCTTCCTCCTTATATGAGCATTGCCATGACAGAAATGAAGTTTTAATCTCAAGGAATTGACCATTCCATAATTCCAAAGCTGAAGTATCTGACAGGAGATGCCTTTATGAGCCCTGACTTTTGTTACATATAGAGGAAACACAAAATCAGATTAATTTAAAATGTTCCAAGTTGCCATTCTCAGCCTGAAAACTTCAGTATCTCTTGCTGCTTATGCAAAATTCAGTTAGTGGCTTTTTTTTTCCGCACAGTTTTGGGGGGGGATGTAAAGTTATAAATTTGTATGAAGGAATTCTTCCACTGATGTGCACAAATTCATGTATTTGCACATACTCAACAGCATCATAAAATACCAAGATTACACATTAAAATGTAAAGATTTCTGAAAGAAGTTGGATACACTGGTACATTTGTTGCCCAAGTGAAAAAAACCCTAGCCATTGGTTTGTATTACATATTTGAATAATATAAATGATGTCACAGCTGTTCCCCAAGGACATATTGCTGTAGCGGTTTCCAACAGATTTCCTAGCAAGCTGGTCCTAAACAAACAAAAAAAGGAATATGGGAGAAAGTTAGGTAAGGAAATGCCTTTGTATTTGCTCCTCCAGTTTGCTTTTAACTCTCAGTAACAGCATACTATACCTGCGCTGGTCACCATGTGAAAATTGTGGTATGATGACATTGTGGCGTCTGCATTTGATTCAAATTCTAACTAGACTTACTGGGTTGAAAGGTTGTATAAAACAGTGTAACTGCAGCCTGGGCTGCCTGCTCTTACCGGTACGAGGCCACATTTTGCCTTACATCGCTGGAGTCTTCTTGACTTCTGGACAGTTAATGACAAAAATTATACTGCAATGACATTGTCATTTGCAAATGAGCAAAAATGTTCTAAATAATACCCAACATCATTTGATGATTTGAGGTTAGGCATCCACTTACTTTAATTCGTTATTTATTATTTCATTATTTGTTTCGTTCAACCCCTAGAAGCTATCATTGACACTGGACCATTGCTTTTAATTGCCTCACTTAAATAGCACATTTTGAAGCCTGCAATTGTTTTTACAATTGTTAAAACATTGGTTTTAACTAATATCGAGAAATTATTTCTTTTTTACATTACTTGAATTTTCAGTCTGGCAAATGCTTGAACAATAAGTAACATTCAAGTGAGCTGTTCCATCGAAGACAAATTTTAATAGTTCTTGCTTATGCAGCGCAGAGGTAGAGAATAGCTGTAGAGTCACCTAGTATTTAAAGCGAGCTGGCAGGAGCACAGCTGGCCCTGACACGTGTCACAACATATAGACCTACCATCATATACCTAAGGCAGCCCTAGTAATTGTGATGGGCCAGCATCCAAAATAGGCATCGGCACCTTTATGTGTCTATTTGTGCATCTGCTCATGGCATGAAGGTGTGTTTAGCTCCCTACAGAAAGTACTAGGATTCTTTCATGAACGTGTTTCCATGCACTGCTCTGTGACATAGTGACCACTTCCATGATAATCCTATTATTTTCAGCAAAATCTATTGTCATACAAATCTATATGTAAATTGTCTTGCATTTAGACACACAAGCTGTATTGTTTTTGCTCTGCCTAGAGGAGAATATATTGCTTGAGATAGAAAGTTGGTTTTGCAGCATCTTGGATAAACTCCATGCTTAAACTTCCTACAAAATACACTGAGGTATAATACACTTTCTCATTTACTTGAAATAATGCAAAGGGAAAGTTCTTGACACCCTGTGTCAGGCATAACACGCAGCCAGGCTGCCAGCTGCACGCCTGCATCCAGCAGGGACCGCTTGTCTTGAACTACACGGCCACTGAGTTACGTTATGATTAATTTTTTTCCTTTCTTATTACAAGGACATTCTGTTGACATCTATAACTTCATGAGTGTACTCATTTGAGTCCTTGGTCTCATTACTTATGGCCATTATGTTGGGTAATTTAGCAGCCGTATACAAAGAAAACTGGTGCAAGAAGCTCTATAAGTTGAGGGGCAGGTCAGCGTTAATTAGGAATATTATTACCCTGAATCTGGTATCAAAAATCTGCCAAACACCAGAAGCAGGTTCTGAGCAAAAAGGGTATGGAGAGCCACAGAGATGCAATTTATCCATCACTAGTCTTCACTCTCAAAACTGGGTGAAGCCTTAGATAGGAGCACTGTGCAGGCGACGTTTGTTCTGAAATTTGACCTGTACTGGGCAGTCAGGGAACAGGAGGTGTGGCATAAAATCCTTCAATAAATTCATCTTCAGTGGCATAATGCTTCCCTGCGCTTTCTCCCATTTCTCATCTCCTCTGTAGCTGCTTGCTTCCATGTAGGCAGAAGAGAAAAATTTATGACATAAGACTGAAACGCAAAACCTTGTCAAAGCTCATGCACTGAGTTGCTTTGGTGCCTCAAACTACTAAATATTTAACAAATAAGACTGTGACACTGGGCTTTTTTTCTTTTGGTTAGACATTATTCCTAGAAGGTAAGTTCTAGTAAGAAGTCTAAGACTTTTTGATGAGCCAAGATTTATAAAGTAATTTAGAGATGTAAAGAACTATATAAATGCTAAGTGTTATTATTCATGAGTAATCAACTGAACAATTAACATAAAGAATGGCAGTCCTCTTACTTGCACTTTTGATGTTAAATGAAGAGAGACCAATAATACATAATGAATGGAGATAAAGCCAAATGAATTTCTGAATTTTGTTTGTAGATGAGTACATACATCAAACGGCCATCTGCCCGTATAGAAAGGATTAGTGGTCTGGTACCATTTTTATCCACAGCTGAGAAAAGAATAGAAATAAAGTATGTCTCTTTTGTAGTCTCCAGTACAAATCTGTTGTAGATACGACTGTGATACTAGTTGTGACTCAACATCAGAAGGCCATACAAAGTTAGAAAGCAGAGGATACAAAGTGCTATTTCAAGAGCCATAGTGAACCTCATGAACTTTCACTGGGCATACTGAGATGGCTGTGATTTCCTGATCAAAGCGGGTGTAATAATGAATCTGGAATTAAAAGTCAGTTTTTCCAGAGTGTTTTAAGAAAAGAAAAACAGAAGATAATGAAATGAAATGAAATGAAATGAAATGAAATGAAATGAAATGAAATGAAATAAAATAAAATAAAATAAAATAAAATAAAATAAAATAAAATACATCCATATGCTATAGATTTTGGCAACCCATATACAAAATGATTTGGAAAGGAAGCACCCAGCCTTTGTGTGTTTATATTATCGCTGAATCTTTTGGTATGTCTCAGCAAAGACCATATGCTGTATTTATTTTCAAAGTCACAACTTAGGAAAGATTTTATAGGTCAAGCTGTTAAATACCATTTTATTTCATGGGCTGCAATTTTCAACAGTTACCTATGCACATGCCAGAGTGTTTGAATTTGGCTGAATGCTAAAAGCTCTTGTTTCTAGCAGATCATGTGAAGGAAACTTGATCTGTGATGTGTAGCCCTCTGGTTTTTACTGAGCTGTTTCTGGGCTTCTGATCAGAAATTCGGTAATAAAACAGATGAGGATGGTTGCAGCTAGGTGAACAGTTGCTCTTCAGCATGGCAATGTTCCGCTCTTCCCTAATAATACACTGCATTAAAGCACAATATTTAATTTTGTGATAAAAGGATTCTCTTAGAGAAGAGTGTGGTGGTTCAGAAAGGGACAAGCTGGGGCAATATTGTATTTACTCTATTATACAATGTTCCTTCTTCACCTCAATTTAATTCTTGGCCGGCAAGAATTGGTGTCTTTGGGAAAGTACACATTGAAAGTACATGGAGCACCATGTACGCTCGTGGTAAAACAAAACAGAGGAAAGCTGTCAGTAATCAAACATTGCAAACAGAATTTGGGATATTTTTTGAAACAAAGACCGCAAATCTAGTGTTCTTTGTAGAATTTTCCTTGAATATTTTAATGCTACATATTTAAATTTAAATGCTAAGTTGCAGCATGCTAGGTATGCTGTACACTGTGTAGTAGGATAATACATGTCTCCTGCAGCCTTTGGAATTGGAGAAGGATTGTAGCACTTCAGGTCCTTTCTGAACCCTGCTGAACACTATCAGCAAGTAAACAGTGCTTGGACCTCCGCAGCTAATAGCATTTCACCAGCAGAGCGACTAGTTCTCAGTTGCTGTTGAAGGAGCAGCCTGCATACTTTATCTGAACTGGGGAAGATGTTTAATTTACTATGTGACTACTATTCTCTGAATCGCTCTATTTAGCGCTAGCTTGCAGAGGGGTAAAATTTCCCTATTTCAATGTACTCATTGAAAATTTGTACGTGTCTGTTTTGATGTCAACCGTCTGTATCCAAGATTTACAGAAATGTGATAGAAAATATATTGTAAACACTATAGATTTTAATACATAATTCATCTGTTACATTACTTACCACAGATTTCAGAAGCTATGTAGATTTAGGATTTAGACATTCATATGTCTCTAAGTATATCCACAGCTACTTAACATAAAATAGGCGTTTTGAAGAATAAATAGGAAGCTGTGGGCTTCAGAGCAGGAGCTGCCTAGCTGATGGGAACCCAGAGGAGTCCATCTTGCACAGTGGTTCCTTTCTGGTCCATTCTGGACATGCTGGAGCTGGTGCAGAGCTGCCCACCAAGATGGGCCTGGGACAGTAGATGGAGAGGGTGAGCGAGCTGGTTTGTTCAGGAGTACAAAGAGAAGGCTGAGGGGAGATTTCATTGCTGTCTACATCTACCTAAGGGAAGGGTAATGGGGAAGATGGAGCTAGTCTCTCCTTGGAGGTGCACAGTGAAAGAAAGAGCAATGGGCAACAGTTGCTTGAAGGGAAATTCGGGTTTGGTATTAGGAGAAAAATTTTACCCTCAGGGTGAGTGAACACTGGAACAGGGTGCTCAGAGAGGCTGTGGACTCTTGGACACATTCAAAACTTGGCTGGATATGACCTTCTTTACCATGATCTAACTTTGAAGTTGACACTGCTTTGCGTAGCGGGGGTTCCACCAGATAACTCAGAGGTCCCTTTCAACCTAAATTATTCTATGCTGTTCCTCAGGCTCATAGGAGACAGGGCCAATGGAGTAGATGTATTGGGTTCAGTAAATCTCAGATATCCATTTTTATTAAGTTATAGAAGACAGCAAAAGTATCAGTATAATTATTATCTCAGTAAACAGATACTAGACCTTTGTGGTCCATCCAACATGGTTAATATAAGACAGATACTTTAGAAATGCCTATAAATAGACAGTTCTCTATAAATATGGTCACTACATGTAGTGCTTCATATGAAAAAATGGCTTTCCAGCTTGTATTTGCATGCTTTGTTAGAAATGAGAATATGTATAAGGGTGTATTTTCACCCAAAATACCACAGTTACATAGACAGTACCTCCTAAATGTGCTTGTATGTTATCCCTGTTTTAAATATTAATGTTTATGTTAGGGAAAATAATCTTCGTGACCATTATTATTATTGGCTGGGATCATACGGTAGTAAAAATTGAGAACACTTTTACTACCTGAAATGATGCCCAATACTGAGGCTGCTGATCCTTTCCTAGAAGTAATTCTAGATCCACTTCCCAGCTCCTAGGGCACTGATCAACAGTGTTAGAAGCTTCCTTTCATAATTAGTGTAAAATTATTTTTTTCTTAGATTTAGTCATTCTTGTGCTCTTTCCCTTTCCAGCATTTATATGCATTTTCTTCACTTCTATGGAAAAAAAATAATATCTAAATAGCAATAGACTCATCAGAAACAAACTTTGTGTATTAAAAGCTACTGTCTTTTAGCATGCACCTATTCATCCTTTCATGTGTGTGAGTATACATCTCTCTATATATCAATACACACATTTTGTGAGTTTCGTTCTTTTATTGCTTTTGGCCAGCTGCAAATGTAAATGTCCAGTTGCTTTATTTCCCATTTTGATTATAAGACTTTTGCTGTTTGATAACAGGAGACTGCACAGAGAAATAGCATCTGACAGTGTGCAAATAAAATACCTGTCCCTTTGTCAGACAGGTTTATAGTCACAGAAAAACACACAAAAGGAGTGAAAACAACGGCACAAATGCAGGGCAGACATAAATCTTGTTTCAGTAAAGCTGAAAAGCCTAATCTGACTCCTGGAATAAGAGGGGAGAGGGAGAACGTAATGTTTTGAGGTGTCCTGTGCAGAAACTAAGAGCACATCATTCACTTTTACATTCCGTTGATTAGACACAGTTACGGGAAAGGCACTCGGGTTTGGCATCTTTCCCTGCGCTTAACAGGCGGCGAAGGTGACATCCAGGGGGATCCCAGCTGGGGTTCCCAAGTGCCTAACCCCTTACAGTGGCACAGAGCGGGATGTTTGTGTTTTTAAGCTCTAAAGCTCTACACAAATAGGCCCAAGATTTAGCGAGGACACAATAATTGCTTTCCTTTCAACAGCAGGTGACACATTTCCCACTGAGAAAAATATAATCCTGCTGCTTTTAGTCATAACAGGAGCAACAGGAGAAAAATAGAGGAGGAAGTGGGAAATGTCACCAGTTGTGTCTTGGAAAAGCTGTTTGCATGCATGAGCGAGCCTCTAAATGCCCAAAATTAAAACATTAATTGACAGGTCTAAGTTCATTGTCCCTGAGCCGCAAGTCCCCAGATGATATTATTTAATAATTAACTGAAATTTTTCAAGTTCAGAGAATGGCATGAACTCTTTATTGTTCCTTTTCCTTGCTGGTTTTGCCCTGGGTAGCACACCTCGACGGAGCAGGGAGGATGCCTGTGCCGCGGCGCCGTGAATCTGACAGAGCTCCACGGGCTGGTCCAGAGAGAGGATGCACACGGCAAGGGCTTTGACGCTGCTCTTTGCATTTAGCAATGCAGGCACATGCTCTTCTATCATTTTCATTGATAGCAATAATATTTTACCTCTCTTAATGAATATCTGATATCGATATCGGACTGCATCCCTTCCTCTGCCATTGTTCACGTAGAGCCTGAACCTGGAGCTCTTTTCAAAACGCAGTCCTAGCTGCAAACTCGGTTAGACTGAGGTTTTCCTCTGACCTTGGGGTGGCCAAAGCAGGAACGGTGCCTTTGTACAGCAGTATAGCTGGGCTGCACGTCTGACTGTCTCTCTGGGAGCTAATACGTGCCGATGAAAATCATAATGTAAATTGGCGGTAGAAGTGGTGAAATCTAGCCTAATATTGTACTCCTGTGCTATCCACCGGAAAGCAGCCTGTTTTGCAGACTTTCCCAAGGCTTTGAGGGGATGCACATAATCATTGTGGAACTCATTAGTGTTCCCATATAGATTATAAGTTAGTAAATACTTCTGGAGTTTGCAATCGTGTTCAAGAATTTCCTCTTGGTGGATATTAGTATGTATCTCTTATCTTTGGTGTGCATACCCATTGTCAGATAAAGGAGTTATAGCATATCAGTGCTACAAATTAAAATTAGATGAGGAGGAAATCCTCAGATGTCCCAGAAGAATAGTCCACCTCCGCATTATTCCAACTCCAAGCTACATTTATGGTGTACCATATCTGTTAAGAGTTGAATGCTGCCTTTTTTAAAACAAAGGTTTTCCCCACGTAGCACTAATCATAGCTAAACGAATAATTACTGATTTGTGAAAAACAGAAAACTCTGCCTTGATTAATAAGTCAGTATTAGATTTGAAAGAAGAACCTCTAATCAGGAGCATTTTAGGAGACAAATGATCTAAAGGTCTTTTTCATCAAAATTTCAAAGATAAAACCATTCAATATGGCTTGAGACCTATCAGCTGATACACCTTAGCACAGGCAGTACAATCTATCAAAGCAGCAAAACATCACTTGTCCCTGAGATGTCACTACAGCTGACTGCATGACTCTCTTTTGGGAAGGGCCTCTCCAATTTTGAAGACCGTAAGATTAAGTCACCGGAGCCTAACTAAATACACACTGTTTGAATTAGCTTACTTTTTGTACATGTGCGTGTGAGTACGTATAATGCACATACCTAATTGGTATGTTTCTGATGGCAGGTTAGAGAGATGGATGTAATCAGATTAAAGGACTGGAAGGACTGAGGACATCTTGCTTTCAGACAGGGTCTTGCCAGAATGACCCAAAGAACGGGACTTGTTCAGTGACTCAGTTTCCCTGGCATGGAGATCAGTCTGATCAGCTTGCTGACTTTCTTTACTCTTCTGGCATCGCAGGAGAGCCTGCAAAGTTTTGCAGTCTGAAATAGCAGACTCATTTACCTTGTCTTAGTCCTCCCCGTGCACCTTATTTACTTTGTGGCTAGACAGACTCTCTCACATGCAGCATGTCCTTCTGGCCCCAGGCATCTGATGCGTGAATGCAAAGTAATATAAGGGGGAATGCAGCTACCCACAGAAATGATTGTGTCTTTCAAATATGTACAGAGGAGGTTGTGTTTTTTTTACCTTACGTGGTATGAATGCAAGTATCAAAAGAAAGGAATTTATATGCTGGGCTTCCTTGCCCTCCCCTTCTCAGAAAGAGAAAAGTAAAGCTGTTGGATACGTAGGAAGGGATGGGGAGACAGAACTGAAAATTGACCAAAACTCTAGAGGCATTCCAGAAATCTCCAAGGGAGCAGAATGAGCACATTCTCATTAAAATCTCATTAGGTGCCTATCTGCATCTTTAGATGCCCCATCTAACCCCATGCTGTTTTGATTCCTTTGTGATTTTTGCTTCTCCCTTCAACAACAGGAGTGACACAGGCAAGAGTGGCTAGACTGACAGACTCAGGCCATACTGAGCTCCAAGATATAATTGGTTAAGTGAGCACTGCAGGGTTGGGCATAATGTGAAATACTACCCTGAGCATCCTCATCAGGAGAGACTACAGCAGGAGAATCATAGAATCATAGAATCACAGGATTGGAAGGGACCTCTGGAGATCATCTAGTCCAACCCCCCTGCCACAGCAGGGTCACCCAGAGCAGGTTGCACAGGAACGCATCCAGGCGGGTTTTGAATGCCTCCAGAGATGGAGACTCCACCACCCCTCTGGGCAGCCTGTGCCAGTGCTCTGCCACCCTCAAAGGAAAGAAGTTCCTCCTCATGTTTAGGTGGAACTTCCTATGTTCAAGTTTGTGCCCATTACCTCTTGTCCTGTTGCCAGGCACCACTGAAAAGAGCCTGGCCCCATCCTCCTGACACCCATCCTTTAAGTATTTATAAGCATTGATAAGATCCCCCCTTAGCCGTCTTTTTTCCAGACTGAAGAGACCCAAATCCTTCAGCCTTTCTTCATAAGAGAGGTGTTCGAGTCCCCTCATCATCTTGGTAGCTCTTTGCTGCACCCTCTCCAGCAGTTCCCTGTCCCTCTTGAACCGCGGAGCCCAGAACTGGACACAGGACTCCAGGTGCGGCCTCACCAAGGCAGAGTAGAGAGGGAGGATGACCCCCCTCGACCTGCTGGCCACACTCTTCTTGATGCACCCCAGGATGCCATTGGCCTTCTTGGCCACGAGGGCACGTTGCTGCTCATGATCATCCTGTTGTCCACCAGGACTCCCAGGTCTCTTTCAGCTGAGCTGCTCTCCAGCAAGTCGGCCCCCAACCTGTCCTGGTGCATGGGGTTATTGCTCCCCAGGTGCAGCACCCTGCACTTGCCCTTGTTGAATTTCATAAGGTTCCTCTCTGCCCAGATCTCCAGCCTGTCCAGATCTCTCTGTATGGCGGCACAGCCTTCTGGTGTGTCAGAACTCATGGGGATGCCAGGTCTAGGGCCTCTTCTGCAGGGAGGCTGTTTTAGCCACATCCCAGGGGCATGGAGAAAGCATTCTCTTTTAAGGTCCTATTCCTTCACTGCTACTGCAAAAAGCTTTTAGTCAAACAGTTTTGTTTTACAAGACTTGGAATTATAAAGGGTGCTTGGAAGAAAGGGAGGTGAGACAGAGAAATGGTTCTGCTCACCAACAAAACTTTTGAGCACTTCCCTACAAATCTCCAACCATGAAGCGTTGAGGCATCTCTCTGCTGAGAGAGTTTGCCGTGCTTTCATAGCATGCCACTGTCTCCACGTCCAAATAGTCAGCTTGTGACACTTGGATTTGTGACAAAATTTCCATTGGGTCCCGTACGACCAGAGCATAGTGCTGTTGTGCAGCGAGGGTGTTTGATATCCAAACAGAAACAGTTGGGAAGGAGAAGAGAAGGAAGGTTACTGTTCAGTGTAAGGGCTTTTTCTTTGAGAGGGAGATTGCTGAAGTACACAAGATATGCATTTATATAGAAGTAATTTGAAAGCTTTATACTGACTAGCTTGCTTTTGTTCTTAAAGCTTTTGTAGATGATTTATGAAAAGTGTTATTTCTATTACTCAGGCATATGAAAAGAAGCAAATTATCTTATTACGTTATGTGGACAGTCAAAAGAAGAGTTAAATGGACCATACAACTTTCTCTTAAAACATTAATTTTCTTGTGTTGTCTTTAATTTCCTTGATAATGAAATGTTCACAATAGCCACTGGGTATTACTGTATGACAGATAAATTAGATCATTCCTGTTAGATGTAAATCCTCTCCCAGACTTGTCATCAGGATATGATTACTGTAAATTTCTCTATACATGTGAAATGCCAATCCCTGAAAACATTTCCGGTTGGAAAACAAGAGATTTTCAGAGTCTTTTCATTTAAATACTGTCAAGTTGATGGCTATGGAAATGCTTTTTAAATGAATGATTAAGGAGTGTATCTAAAGTTTGAAAATTGCTTTTCCTCCCCTGAATAAGTTTAATTCTGCAGTGTCAATGAGACTTGCAGACACTCAGCACTTTTCACAGCGAAGCCAAGCAAGATTACATGAGTACGGCTGAGTGGGTACAATGGTTCAGTTTTACGACTACCTTGATGTCTGTAACACCTTATAACCATACTTCCGTGGTAGGCTTCTCTCTATGTGCAAAGCGAGATCTGAGAAGTTCCTACCACTTCTGCAGGCTCCCCGTGGGAGCTGGACCCCTGCGAGACCAGCCCCACCACCGCTGTACCTACCTGCTCGGGGCTCTGCCACCGCCTACGCCGTGAGACAGGGCAGAGCCGCCAGGACTAATCAACCTTTGCCATAATAATACACACGAAATGCATGTTAGCATAGATGAGCAAAATTTGAAAGGGAACGTGTCCTTCATTCTTTAGTACTTTTTGGGATGGAATCTTAATGTTGAAACGTTTCTTAAAGTCGTGTTGTTTTTTTTCTCCCGTGATTTAATATAAGCTCCGTATTTCTGATCTGGAGTATGCATGCAAACATCTTAAGGCTTATGGAAATTAATCTAAATCATCGGCCCATGCAAGGATCATACAGTAAATTGTCTGTGATTCACACATGGAGCACCTACACAGTTCAGATGCAGTATTTCAACCCTTCTGTTGTGTATCAATTAATGCCACTAGTTTTGAATACTCAGAAACACGAGATGCTTAACAAATGCCAGATGACAGCAAGCGGTCAGTATGTATCGGCGTGTTTATGTAAAATAATTAGTATCTCCCAAAGACACTTTTTCAAACCAGTGTTTAAAAATCTTTTTGTCCTATTACTCTAAAAATCACTCATTAACAGCAGAGAGGAAAAACTGATTACTCTTGTCTGTCTTCATTTTGGACTGACAGTTAATTCCATCGAGGTCGGCATGATTCCAGCTGAAGCTGACCCAGAACACCCTTACATGCAGAAAACGGGATCTCACCTTTGTGTGAAAAAAAATGCTTTTAGGTACAGGATTGATACATATTTTGTTTTAATTTGTCCTCTGTGTCTGAGAGCAGTGAGAGAACCAAGGCTTCTGCAGGAAGTTGTGTATATCTCTGTTTCCCAAGAGAGAGATGTGGTATCTAAACATCACCAAGTCGTCAGTAGAGCAGCAGGTACACTAACATGACTCATGACTTGTTGTCATAGATTTTCCAGATAATGGTGGTAAAAATCTTTAAGATGTAATTCAATTAAATATTGTAAAGAACTTTTCCAGTAAGCTGCTGTTAGTGACAAAAATTAATAGCAATATAAAGGTTTATGCTTATGTTCTCACTGTTCATTTACATTATGTTCCCTGTGGATTGAAAGATTCATGTTTAAGAAACATGGACAGCTAAGTATATCACTTGCTATTTCACACATAAAATTAAGGGCATTTTTGAAGTTACATTTTTGAACGCTAACTGGCAAGAGAGTGTATAAAACAAAAAGCTATCATGTAATCTGAATTGTCACTATATATTCTGCCTAGCAGCCGACTGAATACTTATCTAAACAAGTATTTTCAAGCCTCTCATGTTACAGTTTATGTTTTTTCAGTCTTATTTGGATAAATGGAATGTTTTGCAATAACTGTAACTAATATCTCTAAGCACGTCACATTTGAGATGGATCTACAATTCAGTGCAGCGATACTCAACTGCAGAAAAATTATTAGCGTTACCCAGGAGCTAAATTACAGGCTTTGATTTCACAGGTACTGCATGTACCTGTGAATTCTAAAATGCTGAATGAAATTAAAGGTTCACTTTAATTTTTATGAACAGGGAATAGATTCTCGTTAAATTGAATAGTGTCATTATATTTGTTTAGTTGTCTACTGCACGTGGCATACTGAAGTTACACGCGTTCAGAAGATAAAACATTAATAATGCATTAGACCATTTATAAAAGCACAAGATAATAATGATTATTAATAAATTTCCTATATGCAGGAATTGAGCAGGCAGTTCTTTGCTTTGTTTGAAACGTAAGTGAGGAGGAAAAACTACCAATCTCTACTTTATGAAAAACTTTACGTTAGGCTCAGTTACTCCTACACATTAAACTCAACAATTTGCATCTATATTCACCCAAGTGCAGCATCTCCCTGCTCCACTTCTGACTACAGGTCAATAAAGGTGTCCCCCAAAATCCCCTCTCCATGCACTGCAGCTGCTCTGGGAGCATGGCTCTAGCTCTTGGCTTTCCACCAAAGGAACCTTTTATACTTGCCTTCCTCGGCTGGTGCACAGCTCGCTCTGGCTTTCAAAAGGACACAGAGGCTACTGCATGGCCACTTGTAACATGCCTGTCACAGAATCACAGGATGGTAGGGGTTGGAAGGGACCTTCAGAGATCATCTAGGCCAACCCTCTGCCAGAGCAGGGTCACCTAGAGCAGGCTGGAGAGAACGCATCCAGGCAGGTTTTGAATATCTCCATAAAAGGGGACTCCACCACCTCTCTGGGCAGCCTGTTCCAGTGCTCCATCACCCTCAAAGTAAAGAAGTTTTTCCTTATGTTCAGACAGAATTTCCCGTGTTCCAGTTTGTGTCCGTTGCTCCTTATCCCGTCACTGGGCAAGACTGAAAACAGTGTGGCCCCATCCTCTTGACACCCATCCTTTAGATATTGATAAGCATTGATGAGATCCCCTCTCAGTCTTCTCTCTTCTCCAGGCTAAAAGAGACCCAGGTCTCTCAGCCTTTCCTCATAAGAGAGAGATGCTCCAGTCCCTTGATCATCTTCATAGCCCTCTGCTGGACTCTCTCCAGTAGTTTCTTGTCTTTCTTGCATTGGAAAGCCCAGAACTGGACACAGTACTCCTGATGTGGCCTCACCAGGGCAGAGTAGAGGGGAAGGATGACCGCCCTCGGCCTGCTGGCCAGGCTCTTTTTAATGCACCCCAGGAGACCATTGGCCTTCTTGGCCGCAAGGGCACATTGCTGGCTCATGGTCCACCAGGACTCCCAGGTCTCACTCTGCAGAGCTGCTTTCCAGCAGGTCAACCCCTAACCTGTACTGGCATATGGGGTTATTCCTCCCCAGGTGCAGCACCTTGCCTTTGTGGAACTTCATTAGGTTCCCCTCTGCCCAACTCTCCAGCCTGTCCAGGTCTCGCTGAATGGCAGCACAGCCTTCTGGTGCGTCAGCCATTCCTGTCACTGAGGCCAACTGAAGAGCTGGAGCATTGTGCTCATGTCAAAATCCGACCCAGTCTTGGGTGGGAACCGCACCCAAGCAGCACTCTGTTGTGTCACTTCGCATCCCATTTAGTCCACGTACGCTCTAATCTTGTTCATGCGTCTAATTGCCACTACTGTCCCAGGCTGACACGGATGCCTGTGAGCATTCGTAGCATTGTTAGGGATGACAGGGTTGGAGTTGCAGCCTGGCAAGAAATTGTGCTTTCAGTGCTTTTGTGCTTTCTGTTCCATCCAGAATTTAGCAAGAATTAGTGGCTATAACTGCTTTGGCTTAAGTATTTAACAGGCCTACACAATGTAAATGCATGCTTGTGTGCTGTTTGCTGACACAAATGTTCCAGTTCTTATTCTCTTTCTGGGACTTTACTGAACTTTCTCCTTATCGCTTACATTAAAGTGAAACATTTTCCTTCCACTAAATCCACTTTCACTAAATCCCTTATATACTTAAAGTTTATCTCCAAGCAGTATCACATGATGCCGTCTAGCCCATGCACCACTTAGGAAATGCCATACTTCTTATGATTAATCCCCCAACCGCAGAAAGTCAGGTTAGAGCGTGCGCTCGCCTGCCCTGCGCTGGGACCGCCAGCTCCTCTTATAAGCGGTGACAGCGGATGGCTGTCTGAGCTGCAGCACTTGGGGTCAGGGCTCCTTCGGGGAGACCCGCTTTGCCAAACCGTCAGGGCACAGTGAGCTTCCCCACACACATTGCATTGAATTGTTACCTGCAAGAGAATACACTGAAAGTTTTAGAGATTTTTTTTGTTTTTCATTTGCACAAATAATACAAGCAGAGCCATTTCTGTTGCATTCATGAATGTTTATACTTTCTTGAATAACTTATGGAAATTAGTGGGAATTTTGGTTGAAGAAAAAGTGTGATTTGGGCAACAGTTTACAACTAATTCATGCCTTAGACTCCGTCGTGTCCTATAATCAATCAATACCCTAAGTTGAACCAGCTGCAAGCCCTGGTAATGACAGCTGACAGTAAATGTGCTTCAGGTAGAGCATGAGATCATGGCTGCTGGCTTTTTATAGTAGAACTCTGAAAATGCATAGGTATATTTACGTGTTAACTTCTGTTTTGTTACTTTTTTCTCTATACAAACGCAGAGTGAAAAATTAAACCAATGAACAGGGGATGTTTAGGAGCATATTTATTTGCATATTCCATCATTTATCATATATGTGAGTGTATCATGTAGATGAGATAGAGTAGTTCCACTGAATTCAGCGTACCGGGAAGAGGCAGAGCGCTAGATGCAGCTTCTGAAAATTCTTGAGCATTCCTACATTTTTAACACTGAGATGAATTTTTCTTGACTATAGATATGCACATGCAATGTATTGCAAGCAGAGTGGCTGCCACAGAGATTAATTTTCAAAATGTGCCATAACAAGTTCCCTCCTCTGTTTGAAAAAGTTTGTGGCTAGAGCAGAGTGTGCTGGCAAGTGGGTGAAGGAGGAAGAGCAGGAGAAAGCGAGTGAGATCTGTCTGGAACAAAAGTCTCAGCCTCTGGGGCTACATGTTCTTTCTCTCGGCTCATCTCCAGTCTCTCTGTTTTGCGTTCATACAAACCCTAAAGGGTTGATAATTTGGATTTTGCTAAACCCCAGGTGACCCTGGTACCTAAAGCAGGGGATGGAAGCTGGAAACCCTCAGAATTTTTCCTCGCCTTGTTTTGCCCACTGATGCTTGAAACATTTTGGGATCATCAGCTTGATATCCCTATAATATTAGAATAAAAATATTTTAATATTTTTTCTATGGACTTTCAGTAAGAGAGCAACTGAACTGATGAGTGTCTTCTACGATGGTTTTTGTATTTAGTTTGATTTTAAGTAGAAATAAAAACATATGTAGATACGCTTGATTTGCATGTGTGTACCTTGTTCCTTGTGAGAAGTTGCCAGATTAAATGTGAGGACAAGTGATAACGAAGCAGCACAAGAAAATGGTAGAAAACTTCAGTTCCCAAGGTATTTGTTGTTAGGATGGATGATAGCAGTTGTTCCAAATGAGTTAACAAGTTTGATACAAACTGAGAATGAAGCTAGTCTTTATCTGTGAATTCCAAATGTCTGTAATAACCTTAGAGTTAGATTTCCCCAATTCTGCAGTAGATCCCATGAATGTTTTTCTATCCTTGTTATAACTTCTTTTCTTCTTTAGTCACCGTGAGTCACATGCAAGCGCCATATGTCTACGCAAGTCAAATGCCTCCAACCAGCAGTTCTTCTGTGTGTTGTGGTTGATTTATATTCATAAAAAACATCCAAGAAATTATTCAAATTGTAATTACCTGGTAATGTCAGAAATTGAATAATTAAATGCTTCAGTGTTTACTCTGCATCTTTATGGCTGCTAACATTTCTGGGCATTTTCTTACAGCATCACTGTCTTTGCCGGGTGAAGTTTATGACTGTAAATTGGATTTGACATAAACAAGACTGCAGCTAATTATTTCATGTAAATATGCATATTGCGTAGCAGCAAACTCATAAAATCTGCGCATCTTCTTGCACTCATTTTTCTTGACTCTGAATGTCTGGTTTAGCTATACAGCAAATTCCTATTGCCCGAAATAACACTGATGCCTTCTCATCTGTGGAATTTCTGGGATATAAACATTTCTGTCACTCTGACACCTCCTTAATTTACACACAGTCATCAATAACTCCGAACAACCGGGCAATGTCACATGCACCACTATGCTAAGCTTCACTTTGTATACTCATTTTGTATTTCACTATATAGAGAGGTTTTTTATACTGACTGAGGGCAAGAACTTTCCATATGCTGAGGTAACTGGGAGAACAGCCCCAAACCTGCCCAGGAGACATGGCTCAGGGCGCTGTGGTGCAACCTGCTCGTCCATATCCCTTCCTCTTCCTGGCAAAAAGGCAGGTTTTTCCCATTTCCCTATGAAGTCCTTGCTGCAATGGCCTTGTTGATTTTTTTGGTAGTTTAGAAGCTCAGAGAGTTCTTGGTGCTTTTCCTTCCTCTGGGACTAGCACAGGTAAGCGGAGCCTATCATCTGCACCGTCATCTGCATCTGCTGCAGTTCCTGCGCCTTGTCTCTGCTCAGGATCAGTCCCCAACCAGCCTGCTTGAACTTCATTCCCAGTGAGCTACTCTCTGGATAGATGGGTATCCATGGGCACTTGGCCTTTATGTAGACCGATGACCAAAAAGATCTCCTGGTTTGACCCCAAATACAAATCAAGGGCATCCACCTGTTGATGCTGTAGGACACACTGCTGTATGATCTTGGTTCTTGTTCCTTGCAGTAACAGCGTGTACCCCTGATGTGCTGCTCAATGAAGCTGTGAACTGGTGTTAAAAGCTCCATGACTCAGAGGATGTCTAATAAATTCAAACTTTTCTGGTACAATATCATCCTTTTCTATTTCAAGATAATAAAGATATTAAACGAAAATAGGTGGGAGTGTTGATCTGCTTGAGGGTAGGAAGGCTCTACAAAGGGACCTGGACAGGCTGGATCGATGGGCCAAGGCCAATTGTATGAGGTTTGATAAGGCCAAGTGCCGGGTCCTGCATTTCGGTCACAACAACCCCAAGCAACGCTACAGGCTTGGGGAAGAGTGGCCGGAAAGCTGCCTGGCAGAAAAGGACCTGGGGGGTGCTGGTGGATGGCCAGCAGTGTGCCCAGGTGGGCAAGAAGGCCAACAGCATTGTGGCTTGCAACAGGAATAGGGTGGCCAGCAGGAGCAGGGAAGTGACCGTGCCTCTGTACTGGGCACTGGTGAGGCCCCACCTCGAGTGCTGTGTTCAGTTCTGGGCCCCTCTGTACAAGAGGGACATGGAAGTGCTGGAGCGTGTCCAGAGGAGAGCTACCAGGCTGGTGAGGGGTCTGGAGACCAGGTCATGTGAGGAGAGGCTGAGGGAGCTGGGCATGTTTAGCTTGGAGAAGAGGAGGCTGAGGGGAGACCTCATTGCCCTCTACAACTACCTGAAAGGAGGGTGTAGAGAGGTGGGTGTTGGCCTCTTCTCCCAAGGGAATAATGACAGGACCAGAGGAAATGGTCTGAAGCTGCGGCAGGGGAGGTTTAGATTAGATACTAGGAAGAATTACTTTACTGAAAGAGTGGTCAGGCACTGGAACAGCCTGCCCAGGGAGGTGGTTGAGTCACCATCCCTAGAGGTGTTTAAGAAGCATCTAGATGTGGCACTTCAGGGCGTGCTCTAGTGGCAGAGATTGTAAGTTTGGTTTTTTTGTGTGTGTATGGTTGCACTCGATGTCAAAAGTCCTTTCCACCCATGAAGATTCTATGATTCTATGTTTCTATAATTCTAGTAAATTCCAGTTAATGCTTTTACTGATTTACACTTCTTTCAGGGAAAGAAAATCAGCTAAAATTAGCATGGATTTGCATGCTGGACAAAATGTCCAGTTTCTTTACTTATACAGCCAAACAGAATCATTTGCTCAGTATTTAGTGAAATGACGAAACTTCCATTGCCTGTTACTTACACAGAGACTTTTAGGCCCAAGAAATGCTAAAGTTTTGGAGTAAAGAATATTGTACAAAAGCAATGTCAAGTTCTAGACATGTTCACGGTACTTACTTGCTCCTGCTGTCCTTCTTTCTGCTTTTAGTTATCCCTTCCTCTTGTATTTCATCCATCTTCTTGGTTCTGACTTCACTCCTCACTATCTTACTTTATATCCTATCTTATTTTGAAAAATATTCCAGTCTGTCAAATAAGCACTTTTTAATTTTTTTTTAATGAATCCCAGTTTGAAATCGTCTGTCCAAGTGCCTATTTTCTGTAAAATATTATTTTCATCTATCTGTTTGATCTTTGGAATTTATCCCAGCACTCACCTACTTGATCTTGGGCTCTGCCCCATTGCCCTGAAAGAGGACAGCTGTCACGCTGTTTTATGAATTGACATTCGTCCTTTAATCCAGCTGTTGCTTAAACCATTAACTGCTTAGAAAGTTAGGGGTCAGTGTACTAAATCGATGGGAGATCCAGTATGTTGGTTTTACTGCTGCCAGAGATTTTCTAGGTCATGGAAAAATGCAGGCATCTGCTGGAGCTTCTCCGTTATTTTTACCTTGATCCTAACGGCTTGGGTTACAGAGATGCAGCCTGCAGGTGATGCTGCAAGGATTGCTGTGTCCTCTGCATAGACATCTGGTTTTGGTGAGGAATCAGGACATTGAGAAATCAGGTAGCTTTGAACTGAAGCTGTGTGTCCTTGCTAGAAGACAGCAGGGCATTCCTTAGAAGGAAAGGTCTTACAAGGGAGATACAATATTGTATTACTGTGAATTTTGCAGCATCCTCTGAGATTACAGCACTCGTATCAAAAAAGGTGGAATTCAGCAGAGGCATACTGATTCAGTCCAGCTGAAAACTCTGCTATTTTTCTGCCTGTGTCTGTCATCAGGCTTCCCTTTGGAAAGCTGACAAATATATTTTCGTCTTTTTAGTTTCATTCTGTAGCATCATGGGGTAGCAGCTGGGAAGCTCTGGAATTCTTTCCTTTATCCCCAGTACCGAGGTACTTTGCTGATTTACTGCAAATCTACTTTAATGTAATTAACCTCAATTAGGTCAACTTTTTAGCTTTTTCTTTTCCAGAATTTAAGTCCAGCATCATGGCTATCCTCCTACCTGCTATGATTTATCCTTCATGGCAGGGCCCATGTAGGTTGTATAATGGACATGTAAAACCCTTAAAGTGTGAGCCACCCAAACCAGCCAAGCATCTGGAAATCTGAATGGTGGCAGTGGTTTTCACCAAATCTGTTCTTCACTTTCCAGCTATGGTCTACTAAGCCAGGGAAGAGCCCTCGCAGGATATTGGTCTGCACAAGCCTGCCTGAGCCATGAGATTTCCTTGCAGAAAGTGTCTTACTGGAAAACAGGTGGTTTTATAAGCTGGTGGAAGATAACGTAAAACTACAGCATTCTTCATGGCCCCTTTTGGGAAGAACACGAACATCGGGTGTCACTGAGTAGCAGAGTATCCACTGGTTATCCCAGAGCTTGTATATCTTCAGGGACAAACTGGCAAAAATTCCAATGCAGTGGAGCTCTGGATGCCAGCTGTGAATGTGGATAGCGTTCTTCTGCGAACCATCTCCGCATTCACAGTGCACAGGGTGCAGAATCTGTCTGTTAGCTAACGAGCTTGTGCTATTTCAGGCTTTATTAAACTCTGCTGTCCTCTGTGGATAGAGCCATTTAACAGGGTGCAAAGCGGAAGCCAAGCAGCAGCAGGAGGAATACCCAGCTGATTTTTTACAAAAACAACTGGCTGCAGATGAGTCGGTAAATCAGTTTTAATCACTGCAGCTGAGATGTAATATAAACTGTTCACTGAGGCTTAAGTGATTTTGAACAATTAAGAAATTTGCTCAACATATTTATTAAAATAATCATTACTGGTTTTTACCATAATGGTGTAATTCCACAGTATGTTCACGAGGGCTCTTGCCAGCCTTCTGCTCCATTGCAGATGCTCTAAGTGTACACTTCCGTGCCCATTGTTAATAAAACTGACAATTAAAATAACATGGTGAAATCAGGTAGGAAAAGAATAAATCAGCAATAATGGCAGTTTTAAAAGATCTTTTCTTGAGCTGCACGGTTTAGCTTTTATTGCTATTTAGCACCAAAGGTGAGCAGTCTAGCCAGGTGTGGTATTGAAGGGAGTGACAAAAAAATCTAATGCAAAGAGATTTTATCTTTTTTTATACCTGATTTATTTTTAGTGTGCAGCTGTGTAATGTTGTATAACAGACAGCTGACTCAAATCCTCAATTATAACACTTTCAGACATGCGAAAAACACAGTCCAGACAAGAATACATACATATGTGTATGTCCTCTTGGGCTGCTGGAAAAAAGCCTATTTTCTATCAAAGGTTTATGCAGCAGGATGATAACAAAAATAAATATTTTACAAAAGTTATAATAGTCTCTAATAGTCTCTGAAGGCACTCTCCCTACGTCTAAATCTTTACCCCAGGGCACTCTTCCAAGATCCTTCAAAGATGACTTCTGTCTCCACACTTGGTGTAACAGCTTAGATCTCCCCCTCACAGGTCAATCCCATCCACTCGTTGCTTTGCTAACATCATTTCCTAATTGCAACAGTCTGCTGTTTGGCTGCAGACAGCTTTGTTGTTGTTTGATTTCTAATAACCTTTCCCTGTGAAAATACGACTTTCCGCATTGTGGCAGATGATTGGGGGCTCTCTGTGCGGCTCCCTGTCTCCGAGGCTGGATGATGCCAGATACTCGCAGGAACTTGTCTGTGCGTCTATCAGGTTGTTCATTCCGTGTTTTTCTCTACTCCCCAACAACAAACATCCTCCTCTCTGAAGCACAACAGCCTGAATTCATGCTGATGTTTTCCTGTCTGGTATAAAAATATTAGTGGAGTCAAAGGGTAGGGTTGCATTAGGGTTGTCTGCTCCATGTCTGTCCCAACTGAACCAGGAGCAGTGTTAGATGTGCCAGAGGGAGAAAGGGACCCTTTGGGCTCTATGGGGCTGTGTATGACTTTCACCTCCCAGCCCGGTTTCAAAGCTGGTCTGCAGGAAGATGAGTGCCGGCCTAGGTTATGGGTAATGGGGTAACAGCTTTACATTAAAAAGGGGTGGATTTACACTAGATATTAAGGAAGAAAGTTTTTACAATGAGGGTGGTGAACCACTGGACCAGGTTGCCCAAAGAGGTGGTAGATGCCCCATCCCTGGAAACACTCAAGATCAGGTTGGACGGGGCTCTGAGCAACCTGATGTAGTTGAAGATGTCCCTGCTCATTGCAGGGAGGTTGGACTAGATGGCCTTTAAAGGTCTCTTCCAACTGAAACTATTCTATGATTCTAGGTTCTATCCCGATTTCCCTATTTTCTGCACAATGCCGGCATCTCAGCTGTATGCCCAGGTCTTTCCCTGGGAGCTTGTTCGTAACAGGGAGAGCAGTGGCAGGGCAGCCGCTGTGTCCCTGCATGCCTGATGGAGGAGCCTGGGTTTAGCGGCTCCAGGATCTGGGGCACAACAGCCACAGGATGGCCTGGTCCACCACCACCGCACCGCCCCCCTCCCAGTGACCACTGCCCAGCGAAAGCGCTGAAGCACATGCTGAACTTCTAGCACATGAGTAGCCCTATTGAATTAAGTGCGTAATCAAGTGATTTGCTGGATCAACGACTGTATCCTTAATCCTTTTCACATATTGCTAAGCTCATTAAACTCTCTTTGATACCAAGCTGTGCAAGTTCCTTAAGAGAGGCAGAGACTACGTGCTATTTCTTTAGCTTAAATTTATCACCTCCAGCTTCCAGCGAGGGACTCCTGTGTTATAAGCCGAAGGTTGCCCTAAGGGTTTGCTCTGTAACAATGGATGGGAAAATGTTCTGTGTGCTGTATAATTTTTGATACCCTGCCCAGCACAACAACATGGGTATGCCAGAACAAATACCCACGTAACCAACCAAAATACCGAGCAGTGGATCCCGGGCCTCAGTGGAGGCACTTCATTTCCTTTCTCTTCCTCTTTTTTTCCTGACAGCCGTCCAGCTAACAAAGAAAAGAAAAAAAAAAAAAGCAAAACAATTACGCATTGCGAAGTTAGATATTTAGTTCTGTCAAAAAAACATACTTAGGTATATTTTTAGGCTTGTGCTTCAGCTCAAAACAGTGACAATTTTGGTAAAGCAATTCTCTAATGCTCTCTAAATTAGATGAGCTGGTATGTGACATTTGCATACCAACTCCTCCTGGATGCCAGAATCTATGCAGCTGTTAGAAAGATTTTCTACTGCATTTAAACTTATTACAGAAGGCTTTTTCTTTTTCCTTAAAACAGTGAAGTTATATAGCATCACAGGAGAAATCCTCCTGGCTGGAAGCTAAGTAATTGAGAGGAAAGGGAACAGGTTTCACCCATTATTCTGAAAAGGATTTAAATTTTTTTTTTAATTATTTTTTTATTTTTAATCATGGACTCCTCAGTAATCCTGTAGGTTGGGAGGAATAGCTGGAGATCAGAGTGGGGCTCAAAGCAGAGCCAGCGCAGCTCAGGCTGTGGAGCTCTAGTCCAATGGTGAATAACAGCACAGATGGCGATTCCACAACCGGCAGAATTACTATACAATATCATCAGATTTATAAAAAATACACTAATTTGAAGCCTCCAATTTCAGATTAAAAATGCCGTATAATTTTGAAAATGTTAACTTGGCCTTACACAGCCTCACCCCCCTCCCCAGCTTTGCAGGTGCTCAGTGCTCAGCCTTCTGGTGGGAGCAGGCAGAATTGTGAGCGACTTCTGAACCCCTGGGGCCATTGTGCTTTCACAGCCTTTCTCTCCTGTTTGATTGATCTGTCTTATTAGTATCTAGTATAAGTACCGGTCGTGTCTACCTAAATGATTCTTATCCTTACTCAGTTATTGGATCTTGTCTCCATTTTCATAATGAAAAGGTATTTTTCTTACGTATGTATGAGTCACTTGGATCCTCCTTCCAATAACGCAAACTCCTGAAGTCATACGCTTGCATCAGAAAACGATGCTTTATCTAATTTCTCAGACTCGACAGTTAGCCATGCTACTCAAAGTCTACCTGATGCAAGCACTCGTATGACAGAGCTCCAAGGAAGCTATGAAATATTTGTATTACTCCTCTCAATGTGATCTATTTGGTACTGAAAAATGGCAGTACTTTCCTGAATTGTATAAATAGTCTTTGTGAACAAGTGTGATTAGTATGGGGCTTTTCTCAGATTTTATGCTTTCACTGAATGTGCCGAGTTATTCTAAATCACAGAGTTGCTCTAAATCTCAAATGACTGTTTGCTATTTGCTTCATGTAGACAAAATGATAATACCGGGTTCTGACCCAGGGTTTGCAGAATTTGGCTTATTGGGATAGCTGATAACAGGAAAGAGCAGAAACCTGGGCTTGGGAACCTTGGCTGAAGCAGATGGCTTGTTTTGGACACAGCTGGCACGTGAACGTGCCATAGCAGCATAGAAGAAAGGAGGTACTTCTAATCGTGATGTTTCTGTCAAATCTTGGTTGATTTTTTTACATCACTTTTGCACACTGACAGGTTACATACTCCTGAGATGCAGGTCTTCAAAGGGAAATACAATAATATTTCTGATTTGCACAGGAAAAACTTAACATTAAGGCAGTCATACAGGATAAACGCACTGATTTCTTTTTCCCCATTGGCTTTATTTCTAGACAATGTTTTTGAGAAAATTGCTTCAGAATGAGATTTTTAAATTATCATGGTAGAACCATGCAGAATAAAACTGCTGATTCTATCCTTGCCTGTAGGGCAAAGTGCACTGATGAATAAATCAGGAATATTGTTTAATATTACATTAAAAAGCTATAAAGGTATTAATACTAATTTATACCAGTTCAATGTAGTAAAAAATATAAAGTAAATGAAGGCAGCTTGTTTTAACGAACTTGGTACTGCAACTAATCATCATCATATGTTTGTACAGTATAATTTTTCTAAACTGTAACATACGTGTATTACAGAGTGACTTTACCTGTATTGGCTTAGAAAAAACTTGCTGCTTAATTGACGTGGTGTACTCTAAGTAAAATTCAATTCAGGCGAGCAACAGGGAGAGTAAGAGGTGGTGCTGAAGCCAGCATCTAATCCAAGCAGCACTGGTACAAAAGCTATACTAACGCCGCTGAACTTCATGGCTTTTCTCGGGATTTACATTATTCAATGTTTTATGAAAGTAACAACTACAAGATACATCTATCTAGATTAAAATTTAAGCTTGGGGCAACCACAGAGTTTAATGGAAAGTTTCACAACACCCAAAGGTTTTCGAGCAAGGCAGTTGGAACAGGATCTGGCCCCGATGCATTTGCAGAGACTCCTCGGGAGCAGAGTCTCACTCTTCCTTCCCGTCTGTGCCAGGGACCATTCCTTTGTGTCACGATAGCCTTTGGGGAACCAGGCACTCGCTCTCTCTCTCTCTCAATCAGAACAAGAAAATAATTACTATGGGCAGAAACACAAAATCACTTCCAATTCCAGTCCTGAAAAATAAAAATGTACATCTATATATAAATTATGATAATTAAAATCAGATAACATTTATCTTCACCTTGAGAAGCCACGGTGATGTACTGTCCCTGTAGTAGCTATCTCATATTCCTGGACATGAAGACAAATGGCTAAGAAGAACCAACTACTTTGCAACAAAAATCTGTATTTGTACACAAAATAAATAATAATAGTATAGAAACAATCCCTAAGGCAAACAAGACCCCCGTGAAGTGGTTCTGTGATGAGTCCAAAGCTAAAAAAGTGGAGTTTTTGTCTCCAGAAAGTGAAGATGGATTTGTTCCCAGATAGTACTCCAATACTTGTTATTTCCTGAAGTATGAGGTTTGAATCATATTTTTGGTTTGCTGAGATATTTCAAGATAGTTATATTATTACTGATAGGTTCTCAGAATAATAGTAATGTGGCTGTGTTGGTACTGCTGTCATACAAATATATCATATTATATCACATGTTATTCTATGGGATCACTCTGAAATATTTTATATAAATCACACTGAAGTTGCCTTCCTCCTGGAAATGAAGTGGTGTATTTCTATTACTGACGTATTTCTGTGCTGAGAATAAGCATCACCTCTTTGCATTGAGTTTAAAGAATAGCCTTCAATAAGAAAAAAATATGAATTGTTCATCTGAACATGACTATTTATCAGAAATTCTGTCTAGACACAAATACAGTAGCCTTCATATAGCTGATATTGCAAGTTATAGCATCTGCAAAAGTTGAACTGGAAAATTATATAGGAGCTGAGTTAGAGTTTCGTTTTCAAATAGGTTACCTAGTATAATATCTTTCATAGTCTCCATTAAATAAATGTTTGACTCAAATCTTGGGTTCACTTTGATTTATACCTAAAGTAAACAAAACGTGCACCAAAACGGTGACTCCACTGTTGAGAAGCTATTTTTCAGTCTGGATCGAGGGAAGATAATTCTGGGCTTAGAATATGGGTATACGTATTCATATGTATTCTAATTTATTTTTGCAGCTTGAATATCCTCACCGCCTTTTGTCTTCCGCTCAAATAATCTCTGAAAAATGTATTGTGCTACTGCCCTGTACACTTGGTATGAATCCAAATTTGGCTTTAATCTAGATTTTTACATCATTGTGATTTCTGTGTACATGGGATAACCTTGGATGCAAAATGAAAGTGGACTCCACAAACTGACTCCGACTGTCTTTTACTCAAAATTTTACAAATGCTTTGCACATTGAAAAACTAACCTTTAATCATTTTTCATTTAGGAATATATGGACTCAAACAAATACATAGAGCATTTAGTGACTCAGCTGGAAGAACAACGCTGGAATTTATGGAGGCAAGTATTATTCACATACATATTTATTTATGTTGCTATTTTGGAAAAAATACTGCACTCCATAGTTTTCATTCTTGAGTTCAAGTAAATGATTGGGTATTTAGTTTCTCCACTTTTTAATGCTTTGCAGACTAGCAAATCTTACCTAAGTGAAATAAGTACGGATCACACATGAGTTGAATCTTGCCTTTGCTAATCAGGGCAGTCACACTCATGCACGGGGTTCCTCATGTTTCATTTTCTAAGCAGCGGGTGTTAACTCTACTTCAGATTCTTTTAATTGGACTGAATTTAAGAAATGGTCTTATATTCTTGAGTATAGGTGTTTCCACTGCATGGCGTACAAACTGTCAGCATGAGGAACTGAGAGTTGTGAAAGTAAAATAAACATGGGTGTAAAATTTTGCACTACTCTTGATTGTCCATATTTTCTATTTCTTCTCTGTTCACATTGCTCAGTGCAGGCTGCCCAGACTTAACTCTGGCTTAAGCAAAGCCGTGATTTCCACATGCTGGTGGGCAGCTAGTGGGTGTTTCTACTCTGCCGTACAGCACGTGTGATAACTGCACGGGCACTTTGAAGATCTCCTCAAACTCTGCGTCCCTCTGGTAAGATGGCTATAGGACCTTGCAAACCTCCATGCTTTGGTCTGGTCTAGGAAATGTCGTCTACTCGCAGGGGGAGGTCGTCAGCTCTCACAAAAAGGTGCTCACCTCATTCCAGACATAGTTTCCTCTTTGCAACAGCAATTTTATTACATAGTGTACTTCAGTGGCTTTGCTGCTGGGTGGCTGCTGATGCCTTCGTTAGGTAGGACGAGAGGTTGTGCATTGTTTGCATTCTTCCAAAATTGATCAAGCGTCATTCATAACAGTGACGTCACGGCAATAATGTCTTGATCTATAGATTCTTTATTGTATTTCAGCAGTACTGTTCTCTAGCTGTTGTCTCAGGGCTGTTCTGGTATGACATGGTAAAAATAGCAAAGAAATTACCTACTCTTCAGAAACCTCAGAAGTCTCACACCCTTAATGAGTTAATTATCTCTTGATCATTTTAAAATTAATTCTTCCAGCCTTGTCATTTGTATAGAATTGTTGTTATCACAGCTGGTTTAAACAGATCTGGATGACAGCGCTTTGCAGTATTTGCTTTTACTTTGTATTTTCTTAAGTATTTAGTATCTATTTATTAACTACTCACCACCTCATATTTTTATAGCTAAAAGCTAAATTCCTGTCTGGAATAACTATTAATAGAGAGGAAATGGAATAATACCAGTGATGAGACTCATTCAACCTTCACAGCCATATATTTTTTTAAATGCAATATTTAACTTTTTTTTTCTGAAGGCGTATGAGCGGCGACAATCTTTATTAATGCATAGTCAAATATAAAGTAGTCTTCAGGGAATAACTTAATCTTCATAGATTAAAACCTATTTCACCTTAGTTCTGATCAAGGAAGAAATAACGATCCGTGTGATTTTTCAGTTGAATGCCTCTCATGTACAAAAAATAGTAGCTTTGCACATGGCAGTAGGAGTTGGTATGCAGCTCACAAACTTCCTGGCCTATAGGATATAAAGTAGTATTACAGTATTTACAGCATACAGCAGTTGTGATATGGACTTAGTCTTACAGGCAAAACTCAGAAAGTCTGTGTAAAATTCCTGCTTTCCTTTAAAAGTGGCCACAAAAAATTGAAGTTTATGTTTAAGATTACAGAATTTGGGAGATTATTTTTGTGAGAATGAAGGTGATAACTTTATATGTGGATGACACTACTATGGTTAAATATAAACGAATAATAAAAAATTAAAAGATTAAAAAGTCTTTGAAAAGTAGCAGGGGTTGATATGAACAGACATTCAGATGTGTTCTGAAAATCCAGTGGTTTTTGAAAACTGAAGACAGTAATTTCTTTTTAATATTAATTTATTTTTAATATCATTTTTATGGGGCATTGGTATAAAAAGTTAAGACTTACAATAAGCACTACAAGATAAACCCTTCTGGTTTTGCCGGTCTTCTTTGAACACTTTATTTCTCTCTTTTAAATCTCTAAAATGTTTGATGGTGAGGATTATGCTAATAGCTCGCCCTACGCAGGGGCCGTACTAGGCTGCCTACAGCCAGACAGATGTCCTAATAAATCAGCATAGCCCTCTTCTCAGACTTCATTATGCTCTTGATTTGTGACTACCATGATTTTAACCCAGTGGGTCACTGGGCGCTGAACCTGACATTGACCGATAACCCCTACTTTACTCCAGGCGAGCTAATAAAACAGACAGACACAAATTCTGACTATTTAGCTCCTTCAGCGTTACTTACAGCCCGGCCAGATTTATAGCGGCCAGGCTAAGACAGAGGAGACTAAAGCCGATGTCATGGTGCGCATATCAATTTTACATTTCCTTTACATTTCCACACGTACAATGGGACCCTAAAAGACATGTAGGGGCAAAAATTTCTTTTCATTTTAGAGGACGACTGTTTATACACGGCATTAGCATCTGCTGTGGAACATTTATTGCTGTAATTGCCGTCCCAGGAGAACTGACTATGGTCAGGTCACGTTTTATAGCTTTCTACTAAAATAGACCTCTAGCCCAGCTTCAGATGTTCTGTTCTTTAAAACCTTTACAACAATGAGTGAAGGTACCTCACTACTATGTGGAAATGCAGACTTTTTTTAACACAGCTTTTCTTACACTGAACATTCTATAATAATTATTTTCACATGAAGAATGATGAAAATGAGAGCATATTTGGCTTGTCAGTGGTTCTCCCATTTCTCAAGTTTGAACAAAATGAATTTATCCAACATGAGACAAATTTGACCCCCGTTGATGCAAATCACCAACATTTATCACTGGAGGTGATGTCCAATAGTGATTGCGCATCTCCCTGTATCAGCTTGAACCAGAACACTGGATTATTTTAGATTTCTCTGCTCTACCCTGTCTGGAAAGAAATTTAAATAGGATAGAGTTTAGTCAGGGGTAGGGGATTCCCCTGCAGTGGTTTTTCTCACATAGTCTATTAATACTCTAATTCAGCTAATGTCTATTTCTATGTATAATTTTTATGGCAGAATCACATGGACAATCAACATGAAAAGCAGAAATTTGCTCCTGCAGTCTTTGCTAATTGACCTTGACAGTAGATGATAATTTTTAAGTCTGGACACATGGATCAGTGAGAGCAATTACTAGTTCCCTTAACAGCAGAAAGAATTCGTATTTCAGCATAGGATGCTTGCCTGAATATGGAAGGGTCAGACTCCGTTCTTAAGACCTTTCAAAGGAATTTTATTATTAGTGCTGCTGGAACCAGTAGTCTGTCATGGTAACAGCACGAGGATATCCTGCATGTCACACATGACAATCATAAAATGAATGTAGGATCAACAGCACCTAATTACCGTATTACAGTAATGAAAGACACAGAGGGGGAGGGCCACAAATGTGCATGAGGACTGCATGGCATTTCTCCAACGCTGTATTTTCAAAACAGAGTTTGTTAAATAGATTTGCTATACTTTTCATGACCAGCATTAGCATCCTTCTATGCTCCTGGGTTTAATGCTTGTATACTAAAGAGGTGCCAAGCATTAAACAGGTTGCTTCTGCTGTAATCATAAACTTCCACTGGGAGACCATAATTGCTAACAAGCAAAAGAGCTCTGCAAGAATTCTTAATGGTGAGCACAGATTAAAATAACAACTGTGATTAGCTTTAAACTGCTTGACTAGAAAAGGACTAATCTTAGTGGAATAAGTTGCATGGCAAACAAATGAAAAACCCTATGTATGATATTACAGTAAAGAAGGCTGTGAAAAAAACCAAATGCCACCCCAGCTACATAAGGTCATGCTCTGCACAAGTATCTTTTTCTTGTCAGGAGCTTAATAACTTGGCCCGAGCGGAATTAAGGTCAAAGCAAGCCAGGTCCTGGGGCTGACACCCCGTTTTAACCCTTTCTGGAAGTTTCTGATAACAAACATTGCCTCTGGTCTATGATGTGAACATGAGTTCTAGACTGTATTTGGAATGAGTTATCTTCCAAAATCGTTGTTGTACCCCATGATCAGCAGGCAGAGATTGGTTTGGTTCGGTTTGCTTTGGTTTGGTTTGACTTGGTTGGTTGGTTTGGTTTGTAAGAGCACGAGGCTTCCTTCTTCTTTGCTTCTCGATCCAACTGTCTGGCCACACCATCTTGGCAATGGATAAAGCCAGGACAAAGGTGTTTTGTGCTATTAGCCACTAACACCTGCCTCATCTCTTTCACATTTTTTTGTGTTGCTGTGTTCTTTTGGGGGTGGTGGTTTTTGGAGGTAGTTTTTGCTACATCTCTACACCACTGCTGGATACAGAAGTGGATATATATGATAAATCTGTAAAATCCATGAAAGCACTGATGTATTCCTTCCAGTTTCCTTAGTGTTTGGAGGCGAGGCTGGCTGAGGCAAGGCAGAACCCAGTCTGGCAATTAGGAGTCAGTCAGTCACCACAGGTACTCAGATGTTGCCAACTAACATTATAACATCACACGTGCCTCTCTAAAGCTGAGGCGTTGGATTTGTGACTTTATGCGTGAATAAATTAACACAAAAATGTAGATAAAAACCATATAAGGCTACCAAGTTGTATAACAGTTCACAATACTGCTTCAGATATGCATTTCTACCAGGGATTAGTATTTGAATATGCGCATTAGGATACCAATTAAAAATGTATCTGATTTTTGGCCAAATGTGCTTTTCTTTAGCTGAGTGTAAATTTGGATGGTTCAGTGAGCAGTGCAGATGTAGTTACAGGCCACAAAAAGCACCGCCATTGTATTATCTGTGAATGGAAACCCCTCGCTTCCTTTGACTCCCCGTCACAATGCCCGTCTCCCACCGCACTTGTTAAAGATACCTTTTCACGACTGAGCTGGATGACAGTAACGTGAATACGAGTATATAGAAAAGCAAGTGTATTACTGTTTGCCTTATAAATCATATTTTTTAATAGGATCACAGAAAAGTAAGACAGAATAGGTTAAAGGTTACAAATGAACCCTATATATGACATAAGTCCACTATAAATACTAAACTGGTAACTAAGGGAAAAGACTGGATGGCCGCTAGAACACTTGTTGCAGTAAAGAAGTGCCTATTTCCGTATAATTTATCTCAATGTTCAAGACTCATCACTGTCTTTTAAAGAAATATAAAGTAAAATAGACATCTTACAAAAGTTTACAGCTGTTCAAAATTTATTGGTTCCACCAATCATATAAAATAACTGACCTCAACTGATTAAAGTTGATTGATAGCCATTTTATGTGCAACTCTTTACCTGATCAATAACCAAATCTCTTTCAACAATGAGTCATTTTAACTCTGACTGGGCGTATTTCTGTGCAGTATTTACTAAGACGACTTAAAATTAAGCTCAATTTTATGCGCTGTGGTATACGAGAAATATGACCTGGGATGGTTTTTGAATTATACATTCATAGTAACAAGTATTAATTTTAAAGAATATGACTCTCAGCCTGTTTCCTTTAATTGGAGAAAACTCCCATTAACACTGGGCATCAGCGCTGCGTGAGTCAGGAGTGAAGTGTCAAGCCTCAGTTACTGAAGTCATTACATAAAGGATTTGGAACGATCTGAATATAAAGTTATTTTGAAACAAGCAAATATCTCCATGTCTATGCTAAACTACGCAGATATCAGAACTGCAGACAAAAGATGAAAAAGCGCTCTTCAAAAAGTAACTTCATCTGGTCATATTTATAAAATTAAATAAATTAACCAATTTAAATTTAAAAATGTTAATAACATTAATTAGGGATTGGGGTATTTTTGCACAGATGTATGCTTGTCATAATAGCGAGACTGCCAGAGCCACGAATTGATTTGTTTCTCTTAAATTAAAAAATAGAAAGCCTTGAGCAAAATATATTCTTCAGATATATTTGGTAGAATAAGGATCACAAATGTTCCCTACCAAGTTGAAAGGAAAAAAAAACTCCAGCAGGGAAGTATATGGAAGGTCTATTTGACATATGGATGTTTGTTAAAAGCAAAATGCATGAACAGCCCAGAGTAAATTAGATCCTCATTTGTATGCTGGGAAATGAAATGTATAATCTTGGCATGGGTCTCTGTTTGGTTTGGATTTTTTATAAGAACAAACTCTTCTGTGTATGCAGATACGCATACTACCTTAGTGGCTACTTAGGGTTAGGAAAAAAAAAATGCTTTGAGCTGATTTTATCTGAAGGGAAGTGTGTATGGCAGGATTTTTGTCTGTGGCTCCTGAGTGCAGACATGGGCTCAGGTAGCCGGCACCGGGCACAACCGCGGCGGCGCCGCATGGGGGAAACACAGGCCCTTCCCAAAGCACAGGCCGCATGGGGAGACATCAGACCCCCCACTCATCCGAAATGATACCTCAGTTTTCAGATGCAAAACCAAATAACGGGTCGAAGTAACAATTTACAAGAAGCGCATATGCAATTATCGGTTGTTGTTGCTCAGAGATCATCTAGTCCTTTTTAAAAAATCAAACATTTCCAAAGGGAAACTTCTCTGCAGTCTCTTTTTGTTATTTGGGGTTGAATTTAGTCTTCCACTAATGTCTAGGCACAGCCACGCTTATTCACATTGAATCATATTTCACTCCTCAGATAATTCCAATGATTTTATTGGAATTATTCACAGAGCAAAGAATAATTCCTATGAGTAACAGTGACATTGCCCTCAAGTCTTCTCTAAGACTGAAAAACCCTATCTTTACTCGGAGCCTCTGCTTCCTATTTGGGAGAGGAAAACCCGTGGATTTACATCAAGGCAACAAACGAGAATTTGGGCTCTTATAAAAACAGGATGTCAAAATGTGTTCTAGAAATGAGTAGTGCACAGGCGCAGGTTGTGAGGCGGGGGTTTAGATGGGATGGTGGGTTCGAGGAAGAAGAAGTGGAGAATTTATGAATTTGTTATTTCTAAAGGAATGGTACGTCACTGATGTGTTTCACTAATAAAGCCTACAAACAGGGCAGTGCTGATGGCAGACGTAGAAGAGGCCGGTGAGAAAACGTACATGAAGTCATGGGAGTCAGGTTAGCGCCTTTCCCTGTAAATCAGTTTCACTCATGAAAGAGAATTTAAATAATCAAGCATAGCATTTCTATTTCATTCTGTAATGCTCAACCATTTTTATTTTTTCTAAATTACATTAAAACAAGACTTTCAGACCCCAAGTGAGAACAGGGCTTCATTGTTCCAGTTTATACACAAAGTGAGAAATTGTTTTCATCTCCTCAGCCCCAAAGATGAAACCAGAAATAACATAATTCCCCTTTTACAGAGAAAAATAAAGTCGTGAATATTCTAAGTAATGGAGCTTATCCAAGAGATCTGTGTCTAAGCCAGAGTTCTTCTGTGTTCCACTTCAGTGTATCAATAATAAGGTTGTACGTCTCATGTCACAGCACTGTGTGTTATCAGCCTGCTCACTCCTATCTGGGGGATGAAGTTCCCACATCACTGCTTGAATCTTTAAAAGGTTTTACAGCTTAAAGCAGGCTCGGTGACAATCTTATTCAACGCTCCGTGATGGAGAAGCACTTTCTTGTGTCTATGGTTCATGGCGTGATGACGCGTGGAAAAAGAGAGCTGTCTTTGGAAGTGCCCCCTCCAACTCCTGTCCTTGGCCCTTGGCCCTCCGCAGTATAAAGTCCATGTAAATGATCTCTGTCAGGAGATGGGTATTGTCAAGGGGAGGAGAGAAGGGCTCTACCCTCTTCTCATGAAACAGTTTATTTTAAAGTATATTGATGTTGATCTGCTGGTGCAAATATTTTTAATATAGAGAAAACCACGGATGTAGATAGCTGTGACATCACCTCTTCCTGCTATTTAATGTCAAGTGTGCGCTGATCCATCACTGTCATCTTCCCGCTTTCGCCCGTGACACTCATCGGGGCTCTCCAGGCCTTGGGTGCACTTGGCAGCTAAAGCTCCAGATGTGCAGGAGTCTAGTTCTGCAGAAGTTTAGATCTGCAGCTAGCCTTTGTCTAGCTAGCAGGATACCTAGCGTAGCTAGCAGGAGCCTCACCTGGTCTCCTGTTTCTCTAGCAGTGACTGTAATCAGCTCTCTGGAAGAGCTTGGGGAGGTAATCCACAGCTTTCTGAAAGTTTCCTTTAATTCTGTAGGATTTGGCTGGTTTCCTGTTTACACACGTTGCAGGAGATGCAGGGTGCGCTTCCTATCGATTCTGCCTGCTGCATGAAATGCTTTTTTATGTTAACAGATTATATTTTCCATTGCTTTATTCATTAATGAAAGGACATAATTATGTCTATAGCAACCCATATTCTGGGATAAGGCCCATTTGCACGTTATTTTTTTTTAATCAGGAGTAAATTCCAACATATTCTGCTGTAGGGAAAATATCATGCATTTACAGCAAAAACCTGTATAAACATTATTGTAATGGGTTCCACTAGGGACCAGGTTTCAAATATAAGGCAGCATTCATCAGTTATTAAAGACCTGAGCGTATTTTTTTCCTACTTAAATCAGCATAGCTCAGAATTTGCAAACTCTTGCTTATGTAGATATTCCCCATAGATTTAAAAAAATGAATAAAAGCTTGCAAAATACAGAGCTCTTAGTTTTATTACCACCTGATTAGTCAAGCAGAGTCTAGAAAGTGTAACTTAAATTAGCAAAAAATAGAAAAACTAGATTAATCTCCAGCAAATGCTTAGCAGCAAGGAGACACCAGCTTTTGCAGGGTATTTAGTTTGCTGTAGTTTATGCAGCACCTTTACAGAGAGCAGAGGGATAAGCCCATCTCCTTCCACGTGGTGCCAGAACAGGCACACGCTTGTATTGCCCAGTACTTGAGGAGGTCTGATGCTAGTTTGATGCTACCTCTCAAATTCTTCCCAGTTCAGTTCTGGATGCTGCCGTAATAAATCCAATATTCATTTTCATACAGCAGATTCTTACTCCTCTGCCAGGCAAGTCGAGAGCCTCTTAAGCCCTTTTGAGAGAAACAAGTATGTATCGCGTGGTTCCTCTAAGGCTTCCTGTATTTTTATGGTCTTCCACTCTTCCTGGTAGGGGAAGAGAGATCAAATGCAAAGGAAGTACCTATCTTCCTGCAGAGCCCTGGAGAGATTGGTCCAGAAACACAGATCAAAAGCTGTAAGCACTCTCCATCCCTCTTCTCCTTGTCTCTAATAACACTGTTATAAATGCTTGAAAAAATGGCCAGCTGCTGTCCTTCTCCCACTGATGGGAATGTCAGGATTTCCTTTCACTTCTGTTCTGCAATGTGGAAATGTGCAAATGGCAGCGCCTGGCCCTTTCTTCAGCCAATTCAAAAGATACTCAGAATTCCCATGAAGGATCTGAATTCTAAATTTCCATTGAGATCAAGAGAAAACTTTGATAGTCTATTTTTCAGGCTGAACGTAACCATCAGCAGCAGGAGCTGACGGTAACAGATGTCAAGTCTTCCTGTAGTCCTGCTTACCGGACTGTACTGGGAAATACCAACATGGTTATTGGGGACCAGCTTGTTGTAGAACCTCTCGGATTCTCTCCTCGAGTGACTGATCTGTGACTTTTCCTGCCAGCGCAGGGTGCTCAGTGAGTGTCCCCATCAGCTTCTACTGCGCAGCTTTTTGTGTAATAGCCTGGCCTGGCAGTTTTCCCAGATGCGCAGGCAATCGTCCTGATATTTTAACTGAAGTCCCCAAAAGGGCAGCGCTGCCTCAGGTCTCACTGAACAGTGTCCTGTCTCAGGCTGAAAGAGCAACTGTTTCTATAAATGACATCAGTGCACGCGATCTCTACCCTGCTCATGTTTATAACAGAGTTTTGGAACACGGCTAGTGTTAAGTGCTAGTAACCTTTAGGTAGAATATCTGAAAATCTAGTATTACATCACCAATATATAGCTTCAGTCCTAAGTAAATAAATCACGATTAAAAAGGACAAGAAGCAAATTAAAAACTGTACCCGTCTGAAGGTTTCTTCTCCCCGGATTTTTACATATGAAGTTTCTCCCTGAAGCACAGACCCTCTTGAAGATTACACGGTAATTTTGGCATTATTGATTACTGAGCAAGTTGGTCACTTCCAGCCTGTCAGCGTACCTGTTCTGTCCCAGGTGTCTCCCATTTGAAGGAGCTGCGGAATGCAACAGCAAGCAGAAGTAAATCACCTCTGCATGTACACTGCCAGGCAAGAATCAGAATTCAGTTCAAGGAGCATCTGTCCCTCCAACAGGAGCTTGGTGTCTCTGAGAAAATGACAAAATTCCTATACTGGGCAATTACTGCATTTGTCAGTGCCAGCTGTTAGGTTTCTATATTTAAAACTACGGCTACCATTAATGTATCGAGCTAATGCCACTTCATTTTAGCGTTTTGAAGTACGAGCATTGCTGTTTAGTATCCTTCCAAAGCAATGGTAAGCAAAAAATCATTAATTTTGTTTGAAGACTAGTGTATTATCTTCTAAACGTCTATGCTAGATAAAATTGCGCAAGCCTAGGGACAAGACGTAATTAATGATTTAGAACATGTACTTATTGCTGTGTATGAAACTGAGATACTATTAATCTAAAAGAGACACAGAAGAACAGTATCTCAGCTGTCAGGAACAGTACAGCTCGATGTGCATAAAAATACTTTCAAGTTGTAATTATAGCTTTAAATTGTAGATAAATACTATTTCTCTATAATTCTATATCACTTCTAGTTACAGAGCAGGAATCCAATTCCGTTGCTCTTGATTTCAGTAGATTTAAGCTCAGGCCTGAAAATAATTAAAGAACTAACAATATTTGTTTTCATTCCTATAGTCCCGGTTAACCTAGCATATCTGGTGAAATCAATGATTGCACTAGGAATTCGGGAAAGGAGAACTATGGAAAGACAGATGTGGTCTTTAAAGAAAGGCTTTCTAGGCAATAATTTACAGACTGATAGAAAGATCTGTTGAGTAAATTAGAACAGCATTTTAAGATCTGCAGTGCTACACCTAGAAAGGGATCATAATTATGCGGGTGATTTTACTGCATCTTGAACACTAGTTGCAGTTCTGGCCCCCAGCTTCAGAAAAGGCGCACCAGAACTGGAAAAGTTCAGAGGAGGGCAGAAAAGGGTAATCAGAAGCAGGAGGTGGTTTTCATTTATGGAACAACTAAGACTCTGGACTCTGAAAAAGCAGTAACTGAGGCAGGGGAATGACAGAGCTGAGAATGTGAGAAGCGTGGAGAGGAGCAGATTGTCCACTGTTTCTGTCAGTGCAAGAAATACAGGATATCGGATGAAACTAAGAGGTGGCACACTGAAAACAAAAGGAAGAGATTTTTCATGTAAGCAAGGTTCAGAGCATCTGCAACAGGGTATCATGGATGTTAAAAGCATACGTGGGTTCAGCTGGAAACTGGACAAAGACATGGAAGAGATCTAGTGAGACGAACTAAACTCAAAGAGGCTCAGGAAGTCCCTGAGCTCCCAGGTAGCTGGAAAGTGGAAAGGCGATGTGTCTTTCCCTGGATATTGGGTTTTGCCACTGAAGAGAAATGATACTGAGCTACACAGGCCTTTTGGGCAGATCCAGTGCAGCCACTCGTGTGGTACCCAACTCTCAAAAAATGTTCAGCCTTTGCAGTTTCAATCGTTAATTATAAAGGAATCCGGTAGGCGGTTTAGGTGGACTGTGCAAGCAACAGGCATTATAATGTGATTACACTGGGATGTTTTTATTTTTATTTAAACAGAAAATTAACATATTTTAAAGTCAGTAATTAAAATTAGCTCTTAGGAGAGTGGCTCAAGGTGTTTCCCTGCACAACAAAGCAATTAAAGCACGTCAGTAGACATCACTTCAGCGCTATGTGACTGCGACAGGATCATGGCTTAAACCATGACAGCCCTGTTCCAACAGACAGTTAGAATCCATCTGGAGCTCCCAAATTCTGCTGGATTTGGAGACTCTGACCTTTTACTGCCCTTCTGCCCAGTTCCCTTCTCACGCTTCTTTGCGGCTTTCTGTAACAGAGTTTTGTAGTACCCAAAAACATCACTCTATCATCTACTCTGATTCGCAGCACATTATAGGCTTTATACTTCACCAAATTACACTGAATTAAACCCAAGGGCTTTGACTAGCCCAGGACTCTGTATCAGCCCTCAGAAAATTGAACCGTTGAATCAGGAGAGTCCCAGGTGCCTGTGTAAGCTGCTGTCCTGGAAAGGACACTTTAAATTTTACATATTCAAATAATTTTGGAGGTTCCCATTCTACACTGGAAACAGGAATTCTCAACCTGGAAGAAAATCTGGCAGGCTAACAGACCTGGCTACCGGTTTATCTAAAACACCACAGTCATGTAGTTGGCTGCAAACACTGCTCTCTGTACCACAACAGGAGGAGGTTCCTTCTGCAAAATGCACTGTCTCCAGCTGCAGCCAATCTGTTAAGTAAAATCTGGGTATTAGTTCTGGTGCTATATTTAATTCCAATGATTTATTCATTCTTGAGAGCATATCGCTCCTTTGCTGAGATGCCTCCAAATTCAAAATGCAGAAAAACTCCTGCCACCTGCATTTTTGAAGCTTTATTTCTCCAGTATTTATTTTCATTTCTGATTCTCAGATACAGCTTTACCCTTTAATTCTTGTCTCAGCACAATGAGGATTTACGTGTGTTTCCTGCAGCCTCTTGCCTCCAGCATACCCAGCTATCTCTCGTTTCCATCATCTCAGGTGTTCTCACTTTGTTTCCAAGACCCCTGTCTCTCACTAATTAAAGCAGAAAATCCTGCCTGAGCTCTTGCTTGCTCTCCACTTAGGTTCTCTTAAACGTATTGTATCCAGAAATGATCTGACCACATCTGAAAATGGCACCAATGTGATCAATTGGAACTGGGAATCATTTTTGACTTGCGCTTTTTTGACTACCAGATGACAAAGCTTTCAGTGATTCTTGAGAAACTGTTTTCCCACAAAACACGAGGTTTTAAGTTACGTGCCGTGTATGCCTGTGACTCTCCATCCCCCAGAAGTCTGGTACCTCCCTGTCACACCCCCGGCAGCCTCACCAGGCTGGGTGGCCTCTCCTCTGACTTTTGGGGACACGTGAAATGATGTCAACTTGAGATTAGCATTTAATTAGGGGCTACGTGGAATCAGGGCCCTCATGGTGCTGTGCAAAAGCACGGGGCAGAGCTGCCCAGGCCCTGCAGAAGGGCGGCTGGAGGGCAGCTGCCCCGGTGCCGCCGGGGGGACACCCGGACACCGCGTCCCCGGGCAACTCCCGCCCGGGGGAGCCCGGCGGCCCCGGCCCCGCCGCCGCAGACAATGGCCGCCCCCGCCCGGCCTCTCCCCCCCCGCCCCCGCCGCGGCGAGCCCCTGCTGCTGCCGGCGCAGATTTGCCGGAGCCATTCAGTTGCGACCGATTGCGATCGCGGCAGATGGGCTGGATCTGACAGCCCCGCTCCTCCGCGGGGCCGGGGGCGGAGGGGGCCCGTCCGCCGCGCTCCCCGCCCCGCCGAAAGTGCCACCCCGGGCCCCCGCCCGCCCCCTCTCCCTCCCCAGGCACATGTTACGCGTCCCGCGGTCGCGGCGGGAGCGGGAGCAGAAGCCGCCGCGGCGGAACAAAGCGGAAGAGGCGAGCGGCGGAGGCGGCGGGGCGGCCGGCCCGGGGGGCGGCAGCGGCAGGCTCCCCGGCCCGCCGGGACGCGCTGCCCCCGCCCGCCGCAGCATGCCCCACCGCCCAGCAGGTAAGGACCCGCCCGCGCCTCCCCTCCCTCACCTGCCCGCCCCGCCGCCGTCTCCTCCCCTCGGCCGGCCCCGGCGGCGCCCGCCGCTCCCCCGCCCGCCCGGGGGACGCGGGGCCGTGCGGGGCCGGGCGCGGCCCGCGGGCGGGGGGAGGCACCTGCCGCCGCTCCCCCGCCGCCGGCCCGGCCTCCTCCCCGCCCCGCCGGCCCGCAGCGCCCCGCGCGGGGAAGGCTGGGCCGCCGCCGGGGCACCGACACCCCGCGGCCGCCGGGAGCGGTTCCCCGGCCCGGCCCCGAGCCCCGCACCGCCCCTGTGCGCGCCCGACCCGGCCGGGGCTTGGCCCTCCTCAGCCGGGGGGGAAAGTGCAATGCGATTGTTTTGCCTCTTTTTTTTTTTTTTTTTTTTCCTCCTTTCTCTCCTCTTCCTCTTTTTTCCCCTCCGGGAGGGGACCGGCGGTGTCTCCGCATTCGAGCCCTGTTGCTTCAGAGGCAGCAGGTTTTCTTGTGCTGCGAGTCTGGCGGCAGCATCCTAAGGAGCTCTATTTCTTTTTTATTTTTATTCCCCTTGGTTTAAAGCTTGACTCCTCCACATTGCACAGGTCACCGGGAGGAGGCTGTGCTGATGGAATAAGTACACTGGGCTGAAAAGAGATCCTTTTGAGATGAGTTTAAGTACACAAAGCAATAGGGTGTAAAGTGAATGCAGAGTGGGAAGTGACCTGCTGCTGTCCCACCAGGCTCTCCGCTGTTGATTCTGGTGGCTTTAGTAGGGTGTTAGATCCTCTGTCTGTATGCTGAGGTGGGTTTACCCAGAAAATGACTGAAGTAAGGTAGAATAAGCGAGACCAGGCCTTGCATTTTCCTTCAGGAAAAAAGCACAGCCATGCAAATATCACGTTGTCGTAAACTTTATGCATTTGCAATTCTTCTTCTCCATGTAATGATACAAAATTGACTCCCGACTTGAAATGGTTTATAAACGTCCACTGTAAATTTTTACATCCCTTAAAAATTGATATTCCAGATAAACCCCTTGTTTACCATTAGAAAGCTAGCAAAGTTTTTAACAAGTGAAGTAACATTAAATAGACAAGTGATTTACATCTGAGGGATTGACTGTATACATTACTGGATTGCAGATAAGCTATGTAAGTAAACAGAAGCGCAGTGCTCTGTTATTGTGCATGACTATGGAGATATCATGGGACTTTTTTGCTAGTTAATAGCATAAGGCTTCGTGGGAACTGTTTGATCTGCAGGACTTTTGCTTGGCAGTAGTTTACTTAAGGTTATTACACTCTGTTTGGAGACTTGTATTTGCTAGCCATTATTGCATTCTTAGCTCCAGGCTTCCCAGAGTTACAGGTTAGTAGGTCAATAAAAATTGCACTGAAATGCTGGAATGGGCAGGCTGGATTTTCAAATGTGGTTGGGGAATAACTAGGCAGTAATCAGAACGCTAAGGAATTTTTTTCTCTGAATTTTGATGCTGGTCACTGGTGATGAACCAAAAATACTTTTTTTTGCCTTGAATACTGAAAATATTTTCCCATTTCTTGTTAAAAGAGGAAACCAATCATATAAGCTAAATACAGTATTCCCTTTCAGAATGAAGCCACCTCAGTTACATTTACCAGGACTTAGTTCTTTTTGCCAGTGAACGCTGGGATTAATGTCACTGGCACTAGATGAGGCTTGCCAGTAGCAGGAATAAAAGTATCATCAAGTCACTGCTGTTGTAGATTTATGTGTTCCTTGTAAAACTTGAAAATTACTGTGCTGTGCAGGAAAACAGTATGAAAAAGTACTGTTAGACTGCCGTTGCATTAAAGTACTCGAATAAAAATTTGAGTTATCCAGGTTAAAATGCTGCCAGAACTTGTTGTGACCCAGCAGATTTCGGAGGTGCAGAAGAGCAGCCAGAGCCTGACTCTGTGCTGCCCCTCTCTGAAGCCCAGCTTGTTCCGGCAGTGGCTCCAGTGGTTGGTGCGATCCCCATTCCGCCAAATCCTGGAAACTGTTGATGGACTGTCTGCATGGAGCAATCCCATTCATGTCACAGCGTACAATTTACGCGGTTAAAGTGAGCCATATGGTGCAGCCCCCCCAGCGCGGTGGTGTGCTGATGGTTAAGGATGAACTGGAAGTTCAGTGCAGAGCTCTGATGGAAAAAATCGAAACTTCAGGATCTTTTCGGCATCTCTCATGTAGTTTCCTCTTTTGATGAACATCGTGTATGGGAAACACTATATCCTTTAGCTGTTGTATCCTGTTATGTGTTGTACTTTTTGGCTTTTTCAGTTTGGTCTCTTTGTACCTTGGTGTTTTTAGAGAGTTTCCTAGGAATGTTATTCCCACTTCAGCTTTTTCTGATCTGCGTCTTTGCTCTTAATTGCATGTAGCACACACTTGCTGACAAGTTTTCTTGCTGGAGTAAGGTATAAATGTATACTTCATAGGTATTTAGTCTCACCTTTCTTAAGCAAAGAACCTCCCTTTCTGCGATAATTATTAATGGTTAACTGCTCCACTTGTGTGCTATGTAGGGTCAGTTACAACTGTTGTAGAGCGTTACTGCTACACCACTGCTTGACTTGGCCAGATAAATCCTTACACAGATAAGCTCAGCAGCAGCAGCCAGGTGTTGTGCATAAAACCACTTCTTACACTGATTAATTTTCCATTTAAGACCCTGGTTTTGCAACCAGTTAGACACCTGCTTAGCCTTAGAGCTACAGCATTGAAATAGATAGGCCGCTCTGTGTGACAAGTTAAACATGTCTGTAGTGGTGTTCACAGCTTTAAAGCTTGCACAGAGGTGCTGTACAAAAAAAACCCCAAAACAGCCCAAGCCTCTTTTGCGTTTCTCCTATTCTCAGGAATTATGGTAGGTAGCTGCTCTTGGCTTGGTTACTTAGTTAAAATGTAATTGCATAGTGTGATGGAGCTGGCTTGGGACTGGTGTTTAAGCAGCAGGAATTGTGTTTCTGCTTTTTGGCTGATGTTTCCATGGAGGTTTGAGGCTGCTTTTTCCACCTGAACCTGCCCCATGGTGAGGCTGAGGCTGTCAGAGCCCTAATGCAGCATTGCCACTGCTCAGAAACCAGTTGATGAAAAGGCCATTTTAATAACACTCGTGTAAAAACACCAACGAGAAGCCTGGTAGCATTTGTGTGCTTCCATTTTGAAGAAGGCCTGGAGGGATTACTACAGCAAACTTCTGTCTACTGTTTCTAACTCTTTGATATTTAGATCTCATTTACATTTGGACTCGATGGTCTCAAAGGTCCCTTCCAACCACGAAGGTTCTATGATTCTACGGTTCTACATTGTGTAATGGAAACTCCTAGGAATGACCAAAGAATTGATAGTAGTAGGATATTAGCTGATGGATATAGACCCAAGCTGATGTGGATGAAATAAAAAAAATTTTAAAAAAAGGCAGTTTCTTTTTTTTTTTTTTTGTTTAAAAATATATTCAAATGATTTAAACATTAAGAGAAAGACTGGGTGTTCTGCCAGCAAGACTCCTATATGCAAAATTCTTTTAAAAGTCGGGGACCCTGGAGTTCTCTAGTTCTTTGAGAATTTATTTTTCTTCTATACTTATCCCTTGAAATGAAAATGGGAAGTTTTTGGGTTTTTTTTTTGGAAGGAGAGAATCTTTAAAATACAGAAATTAATGGTTCGTAAAGGAGAGTCAAGTACTTTTGCCTCTCTTGCTGTGGTGTGTGCACTGACAGTTCACATCTGAAACATAAATTATTCCTCAGAATAATCAGAATGCAAGTAAAATCAGGAAGGAAAAACGAAGACACAGGAAAAAAAGTTTGATATATCGCAGAAACAGGGTTTTCAACACTGCTGCATGCAGAACAAAATGAAACATTCTCCTTTTCCCCATCTCTCTTCTTAGGATTTTGCTTAAATCCATGTGGTTCTGAGTATCTGAGCCAAACATTTACCAGTTGCTTTCCATGTACATCTTTGTTCCATCTTCTAATAACTTTCCTTGCATTGTGTATAAACCCCTTTAAATAGACTCTTGGCTCCTGGTGGCCCGTGTTGTTCTAAATAGACAATGCAGCTGCTCTCTCGTTATGTTCACTTGAGTCCTTTAGACTTTTCAGTTCTTCTCCCTGCCAAGATTTTGCCCGTGTTGTTGGTCTGAGCCACTACAGGAAGCTGAAATTTTATCCCATTGTATATTTGCTGATAATAAATTACTTGTGACTGAGTATACTACTTCCTTGTTCTCACCAGTTCTTTTTTTCTGAAGATGAGCTATATGCTTTTAGAATAATTCCAGGTTTCATTGCCATAAGCACAGCCATTTCCATGGCAAAGAAGTTGAGCTTTACAGAACTTTTCTGCTCCTTCTTTCCCTTTCTTCTTCTTTGAATTAATTGCCCGTGTACCTCTTCTCCATGCCCACTGTGTCTCTGTTCCAGCCTGTGTTCCTCATCTCAGGTATAAAAGCCAACCTGCAGTTTGTGAAATGATGACCCTGCTGACTTACTGCATCCTGAAGGGCAGCTATATCCTTAATAAAAACATGACTGTGTAAAATGCACTAAGTGGTAGCGTAAGCCAAACCCACTGCCGTAAATGCATCTTTCTGGTGACTTTGGATGAAATCCAAAGCTACCAACTGAGCCACACTCAACATGTAGAGGAACGCCCTGGCCTTCTTGACTTCTGCAGCAAAGTGATTCCTGGTGGCTACTGAAAATGAGATTGAGCCATAATCGTTCCTGTTGGTGCTAATGGCAATCTGACACGCCAACTTTCAAAATAATTTACTACATATAAAAATATTTTGTCATTTAATTAGCACATGTGGTAATACAGGGGACTGCTGGGGATGCCTCTGGTATCTAAGCTTTGGAGGGGTATTTGTTGTTCATGAAGTAGGAACGACTTGCTGTGTGTTTCACTGCAGGGTTCTCTCCCATGTAGCACTGGCTTTACTACGACTGCCATAGCTTGTCTCTTGTAGATAAGTAAGTTAGTATCAGCATCCAGTCATCGTTTTCAGAGTTACTTAAACAAAATGAAGAATTACTGTATTGTAATATGCTGCTATAGTTTGATTATTTTTTTTAATGCTTTCTCTTGTTAAAAGAAGTACTTTTATATTTGCATTAGCATTGTAGTAGAGGCCTAGCCAAGGACTCAATAGACGCATCAGTATTATTGATTGACATGGCACAAATAAGAAAATAACTGGATTATTTGCTGCGATCCTTTGTGGGTCCAGGACCACCCCTGCAGTTTGTCTCCCGGTTGGCCTTAGAGATTGCACCAGCTGCTGGTCCTGGGCGTGCACCAGGGGATTGGGTCAACTGCTGGGGACCTTGTGTCTACATTACACTGCTTGTTGTCCTGGTGCACAACTGCAGGAGGGAATCTACAACCTTATGAACAGTGTCCTCAAGACCTTTAACGTTGATGCAAGACAATTTTTCACCTAAGAAGTACCCCTTGGTACCAGTGCAAATACACCTAGTGGATTAAAATATGGTCAGAAAGAATGTGGCCCAAAAACCTGACAAGGTACATATGAAACAAAGGACAGCAAATGGTCAGAGAAACAGGCTACAGAGTACAAGGAAAAAGGAGGAGACATTGGTCAGAGAGCAGGAGTAGATTTCTTCTGAAATCAAGACTTCTGTTTGTTCTCAAAGTCCGACATTCTCACAAAATCAGATGTTGGAAGTTATTTCTAAACTGCTACGACTGTCCATGGCTGACATTGTGTCTTACAGATCCGTACCAGGCTGTTAGGTAAAAGGAGCCTACAAACGCAGTGTCTCCTAACTTGTAAACATGGACTGCCTCTGTCCAGACTCCATGTCTGAAAACCAGAAAGTCCCAAAACATCTCCAGGTTTCCAACTCCAGACTCAGCGTAAAGGAGCTCGTGATTTGAGCTAGGATTTTTGGGGCTTCCTGGTTCCCTGGCGGGGAGCTAGAAGTTGGTACCAGACTCACAGAGGGTTGGACACTGGTTCTGGTATTTTGCTAGGTGACAAATGGGGAGGATGAGTGGCAGTCTAGACCGTGTTCAGTGATCCCAGGGAATGAAGTAGGACCACGGATGACTCTTGGCTTTTTTTTAAGCCAGGAAAGACTGTAATAGACCTGTATGCCCAGGAACAGGAACCAGGGGCAGCAGAACCCTAGGGAAGAGTAGGGCAGGCGATGTGAACAGGTGAGAGGGGGGACTGGGAGATCAACACCATCTTGGCAGGAGAGAAGGAAGAAATTGTTGGATTTTGATTTACTTCCTCTCGGAAGAAAATGGTGAAGTTGGGTTCAGGAAGAGAACTGTAGGTACACAGGAATTAATCAAAGGAAGAAAATGCTCAACTGCGAAGGGATATTCTATTAAGTTTGAAGAGCTGTGTTAGGAAAGTGTCAGAACTAAAGGAATAAAAAGAAATTGCAGTGGAACAGTCTGTCAGGTCTTGAGATTTGTGATACAGATGTTACGAAGTGTGAAGGCAGGAGTGGAGAAAGATACTGGGATCTGCAAGAGCATGTATTTCAGTGAGGGAGGAAACCAAGTTGTGAAACTGGAGGACAGCAAGTGTGGTATTAACAGATGTTAGAAATCTTTCATTTTACTGGGACTTGTTTTTTGGGGTGGAGATACTTGCATCAAAGAAAGGATCAAATTTTTCATAGCTTTGATAAAAGCTAATGCCATAACTCATTGGTATAGTATGCGCTTAACGTAAAGGAAATGATGGCAGTGGTCCCTGATAGAGTAATGAAAACATGCTTGGGTATTTATTGTGCGTTTTGTGGGCTGATTTTCAGTTTTGTACTAGGGTGAATGAAGGCTGGATAGGTTGGGATGTATTAATATGCGATTTATCTTTCCCTTGTCACGTAAAGGCTTTTCTAAGAAAGGTATTTATAGCAATACTTAGATAAATATTATTAGAGTCTGGATTAATCTCCTTGACATCTTCACTCAGCAGTGGTGTAGCCATGATAGCCTTAAGGATGGTAAGCAAGACAAGGTTTCAGTCATGGGTGTCTCTTATGAGATTAACACAGGAAAAGAAGTCAGGCTTTTGGCCCATAAGCCCTATTATCTGTCCTTTCAGTTCTGTTATCTCCTCTCTTTTATGATGGCAGCATGGACCACATATTTTTGAGTCAGATCCAAGTTGTTTGAAACATACTTGTTTTGTTTAGTAGTAGCTGGATCAAACCTCAGTGTGAGGCACATAATAAATAGTTCTGGTGTGTTTTGCTGCAGTCTTACACTGATAAATCTATTTAAAGGTAGAAAGTAAATTAATGAGAACTACTGTTAGATCTAAAATATAACTTGTCGTTCCAGTCAGGCATGGCTTTATTGATGGCACTGAGGGGACCTAGGCATGGCATGGACCTCTTCCCTCCAGTCCCCCCAGTCTGTATTTCAGATGCAGAGCTCCCATGTGACAAGATGAAGGGTGTCTGCACCCTTCTCCCATCTGGATCAGTAGTGAGTTTCTCTCTGCCTTCTTGCCCCTTTTTGGTTTTTTACAGTGATATTACAAAATATCCCATCAGTGAGGTCTGGGTAGGAAATGTGAAAGCTCCTTTCCCATATGGTGAGACAAGCAGTCGGCCAGTGAAACATTTTGGATTAAGACTTTATTGAAGGTCTTAATCTATTTCTTTGACTGTCTTATATGCGGTGCAACTAAATACATATTCCTGAGAGACCGTATCCACTGCTTTATAGAGAAAGCTGCTCGACACGGTGCTAATTTATTAAAAAGAAGGAACAGACATTCATTGCTGGATCTTTCATAAATACAGCTGGAAGTTCTTCTTTCCTCTAGTAAGAGAAAGAAGCTTTCGTCTGTGGAAAATCATACAGCACCTGAAAGATTGGTGAAGGTCATTGCTAAGGTTACAAGGAGGCAGACTGGGGTGGCCAGAAAATACTGGGTGGGCTTTCCCTGGGGCTGCCCCTGGGAAGCTGTGGCACCTCTGCCCATCCACCCCAAAGGGATGGCGGTACCACCCTGATGAGGGACCTGCAGGGGTAATAAATTGGTTATTAGTTGTGAGTGGGAGAAAATGCAGTAACAAATGTGGTCTAGACCTGCTTTGGTACTTATAATAATCATTATTGGTTTAATGGCCCAAAAATAACATGTTTGGCTTCAATTTAAAATGAGTTGGCCAGCGTAGTAGTTGGTTTAGAGAAGTGTATCTCCAATGGACAAAATGGAGCTACACCAACACAGCCTTTCTGCAAATCCAGCTTGTGTGTGTCTAACCTCTTATAAGCAGATCCTCTTGAGGTGAGGAGGAGATGAAGCATAACTTCTCTGTGAAAGCGGTGGGATGGAGATCTAGATGTCCACGAATAGCGGTGATTGTGATCTGTGAGCTAAATTACATTTTGAAGTTTTGTAGGTATCCTGTGTTTTAGGCACACTCCTTGCTTTTTAGTTATCTTCTGCTAATAGGCATAGACTTTTTTGAATGCAACCGGAATTGATTTGTGGATGCTCGGTGATTACCGGGATAATCAGCTAACAGCCATCCCAGTGCCTCTCTTGGTACATTGGCCTGCGAATCGTACACTCAGGTTTGGTTTTTGTAGTGCACTTCAAAGTACCAATGTTTCAAGCCAGATCCTTCAAGATGTTGCATATCCATAGCCCCCGGTAGACCCACACCCAGCTCCTGTCCTGTGGCATGGGGGAGGATTTGGGTCTTGACTGGGCATGAACCTGATCCATGTAATTCTGTCCTGTCTGCGTAGTCCCCATGAGCCGTTTAAATAAGAATTGCTAGTGTGGGCGGAAGAAATTTTCCAGAAAACTAAGAGAAAGGTATCAGAGTGCCGCAGTGTCGCAAAATGGTATGGTTGGGTGAAATACCAACCTCTGCAAAGATGGCAATGTATGCATGCTTGAGGTATATGTATACTTCGTCTTCCTTCCTTACAAGTAGGTTTCTTAATGACTGAAATCTTTCACTACTTTTTGAATACCATTCTGGATGAAAGACATCTCTCTTCAAAAGTTTGAGCGCCTCGTTAATGACCTATGATTGCTGTTCTACAGGAGCTCTTCTGTGGTTGGCAATGGAAGTTGCCACATGCATTTGCAATAGTCAGCCTCTGGCTCCTTTGTGTCTTACCTTTTGAGGAAAAACCCCTTCATAATCTCTCAACATTCAAGAAAAATGATGATTTTTTTCAGGCTGTATTACAAATCATGGCTTTTGTTCAGGCTAGCTATATGGGATAGAACCCCCCCAAAAGGGTAGGAGTTTCAGTTAGTGAAATGCGACAGTTAAATAAGATCAGAGATTTCCTCTTTGGCTGAAAGTGTTTACCTGAGGATAAGACTAGATTGTTTCTATCATAATAATTAATAAAATATTTTCTATTAAGAAAATGGATAATTTGCACATTGATATTTTAGATATATGTCTAGTTTTACATGTTTTATAGGTTCTTTGTGACAGGTTATCATAAGTTCAAAAGACTCTGTATTATCCAAGTCTGTAATAGTACTATAATGTCACATCAGCTTTGCTCCCAACAAATCAATGAATATTTTGCTCTGCTAACATACAGCAACCTTGTAGAGGTTGACAATTGAGACTGGTGCCACTGACTAACCCACTGAAAGTAGAATTTTGATTTTTTTTGTGTTGTACTGGGATGAAGGCCAGTTGGCCTCTAAAGATAGTTTCCATAGCTACTGTCCTACAGAGAAAGAAAATGCTGCCACAGCATTTTTCCTTTGGACCTTTAGAGTTTTTATGCAAGCTGTCAAGACAATTAATTTTCATCAGATGTATTGGTTATTAGCTGTTGAAAGCAGGGGGGCATGGATGGGTACATATGATGAAAAAGCGCATTAAACTAAGTAAAACATCAAGAGATTTCCTTATGTACACAATATGAATGCATTTCAGATTTACAAAATCCCATTACTGCAGCATCTGATATGCTAGAATGCAATCTATGCTCAAAAGACGAGGTCCTGAAACTGCTCAACTTTATGCCTGAGAATAAGCGAGCCTGGCGCTGACTTTCACCGTTGCTTCAAGTTGGATGTTGTGATCTAGATTTTTAATTCCTTTTAAAAATGACATGGAAAAAAACCCCAACCCAACCTGTGAGAGAAGCTCTTGAACTTTCACTGTTTTAAAATAAAAACAATTCTGTGTGCCTCTTGCGTATAGTAGAGCATAAAAGGGCAGTAAATACTACGTCAGTCTGTTGTATGAAAATAAGCATTGAGTATGAGATTCTTTCTTGAGGTTAGCGTGGGTAATGTCTTCCATTTTGCTGCGCGATGAGGCTTCAGGGCATGCTGCTTCCAAGCTGAGGCTGGTTCTGGGAGTCATTAACACGTGGTTGGATTCCCAGCTCAAACGGCACATTTCCCGTAGATTGCTGAGGCAGAAATAAGTGTTTGAGTACTCAGATCATAATATTTGAGCAATTTGTGTAAATTTATGACACCTTTTCTCATTCTCTCTATGCAAAGTAATGGAAGGGACTCTGTCTGCTCTCTGCAGTTATAGATCCAGCTGCTGTTACTGTTCTCCCAAGCAGCCGCCATACTCTGACCTCTTCAGAGGTCTTAACGTTGGCTCTCACTCCTCAGGTTTGTCCTCTTCTGTGCTGTCTAGGGACAGCGCTAAATGGCTTTGACCATAATCATTGACTTCAGGGTCAAACCAAATTTGCTTAGGAGAGCCATCACCGAAACATGGAAGCATGGCCCCGTCCTTCAGTGCGGCCATTTGATGGCTGGCCAGCGAACTCCTGGGAAAATCCTCTGCCCGTTGAGGAAGGAGCAGGTTTACAACCTCATAATGAAAAACTCCAACCCGACTGTGAGGGTGGCTGGAGGCCTCTACTGCAGAGGAGATGAATAAACTAAAAGTCTGAAGGGTCAATGGGCCATTTTGCTTTGTGGCAATTAGAGCATTTTCTTCCCCTTCCGCTCTGGTAGAACTCTACCTGCCCAAGTTTTGGCTGGCCACCTAGGCTCTAGCGAAAGCGATGTTGTACGCCCAAGGCTACTGGTGCTTGTGCTGCGGGGATGCCGAGCCCCGCCGCCCCTGGCCTTAAGGAATGGCTAAACCCCGCTGGTCACCAGCGCTAGAGCTGTCCCTCTCCGTCATTGACAGTCCCTTAAAAATCCAGGGTCATTATCTGTGAGGTAACCCAGCTGATTAAATACGTGTCAGTGGAAACAGGCAGACTGAAACCAGCCATCTGGCTGCCTCTTTAAAGTCTGTAATTGCTTCTCGGTGTGATGGGCGTGATCTTCTAGGGTTTTTAAATACTTTTCTTCATTGATACCTTTGACGCTTATGAGGTACGTGGGTGCATTTACTTAGAAACATTTTCCTCATAAAAGGAAAGTTGATTGATGTTGGTTTATTGTAAGTTGTGCGGTTCTAAAAGATATCACTATTTGTAAAGAAAATACGGCTTTGGGAAGCCTTGTGAAATGTGACCTGTATATAGAAGAAAATGAAAATTATTCAGTACCTATCTAGAAAATTAATAATTTTCTCTGTCACTTGCAATTCTGAGAAATTGTAAGCTTTGGATTTTTAAGTAAAGCTGTAGTTTTTAAGGTGTGCATACAGAAGTACTGTCTATAGGTAAGTGAAGTTTTTCATAATGTTTTCACAAGACAGTACTGGGGGAAAGTACCTGTTGACAGACCTCGTGTACCTGGGGAGTTTATCTTTTCCTACATCTGAGATTGCAAAAAACGCATGAGGATGAGAACTAAAATAATTCTGAATTTAGCAAGTAGCTGTGTAATCATTTAACACACCGGGATGTCATATTGATCTCAGCATCATGAGAGCATTGTTGACGGAGTCCAGCAGAAGAGCCGCTGATGCGATGCCTTACCTCATTGCCAGAGCCAGCAGCGGGGCAAAGAAAGACCTTTTGTGTCTTGGTCATGCCTTCTCACCCACCATGTTTAATGAAGGGATGAATATGTGAGTATTTCATGCAGAATAAAATCCTAGCATTTAATTTTCACCTGAAATTAGGTGATAGCGGCTTTCCGTCTCAACTATGAAAACTGTTTTTATGGGATGTGCAGTAATGAGCAAGTACTGGTTTTATAGTAAGAAATAATACACAATCTAAAACCATATGGTTTTTTTCTGCTTCACTAAAAAATATCCTTAAAGTGTCTTCCACATAACCTCCAAATGATAGATGAAACTAATTAAGACAATATGTTATTAAGAAAAATATGTCAACATGGAAGTATCTTAGCATATCAAAATACGCTTGTTCTTGCAGCATGATGAAAAAGGAGAAGCTTTGGGGACTTTCAGAAAGGAAAGTGAATGCAAACATCTCTTAGATATTGATCCCTTGAGTTTGGAAAAGCTCTGAACACCTGTATAGCAACTTAAGCCATTAATAACATATATTATGTATATAAAAGTACTTCCAGTTCTTTTTGCACTCTTGTAAAGCACTGTTAAGAAGAGCCACTGTTACAATTTTGCTAATGAGTCCTGGGTATCGAGGAGATTGCTTCTGTTGGCTTTCTCTAAGAAAATTCTAATTATTGGTGGTGAATGTTCAAGTAAGTGCCGATCGCAGCCCCATTCCGATCCTTTGAATTCAAGGTAAATGTGTACTTTAGGCTTAAGCAGCAAAAATTCAAAATGCCTATGTCTGTCTTTTCTGGCAGCTGTTTGGGTCTCTCATAAACTAAAGGCATAGCCATGTAGTGACACAGGTGATTTATCTACAAAGTTTATCACCGATTTTGTATATGGCTGCTTTTTTCCTACTCTATTAACACAGGTACTTAAAGAGTGGTTCTAGTTTTATGATCTCTAATATCAACGTGACTTAAAATCAAGATTAGGCTCACTTATTAAGTTGGCAGATGCCCTTTACTGGATTTATTTTCTTGGTATAGCTTTTGACTGGGGAACTAAATTTTGAAGAAATAATCAATACCTTGATTTGAAATGGACTCTTTCCTGATTCTGTAAATGAGGTAATAGTTGTGGTGATGCTACGTGAGCATTGTGAGTGATTTTTATTTTGCTTCCTACTAAAGGTGATGTAGCTGGCTGTGGTGATGACTATAAGAAGTCATTTCAGAGCACAGTTCATTACCCAGGTACAACAGTAGAATCTTTCTGCTGTGAAAAATGGCAAGGAGCTTTATTCAAACATCAAGTTGGTTTCAAAACATGTTATTTGTGGAATTGTGGAAACTGGAGAAATGCAGATTTGCCTAAGCATTTGGTTGACATTTGACCTGCTGAAAAACTTTCCATTTTAATGCTTCAGACAGTTAATATTTTAAGTATATCTTAATCTACATTTAATATGTCTGGAAATGCCTGAACGCTGACACATCTTAATCCTTTTCCACCCGAATCTTTTAAATTAGTTGTTTTTGTTTGCTAAAGTTGACGGTCTGTTGAAGTTGGTGCTATTTGAGCTTTGAGAAGCTGGCCTCATTCACGAAGCAGATCTGGCTGATGTCTTTGGGGAGAATAATTTCAGATGCCCCAAGAGGCTTTAATTTGTCTGTGATTTCTTGAAGGTGTTTGCTTCCCTGATTCAGGTTTTAAACAGAAAGCTATTTTTTTTTTTTAAATTGTGTTTACTTGTAACATGATGGCAGCACACTTTTTCATAATAGGATTTTCAATCACATCACGAATTGGAAAAGTTTTAAGTAACAGTTCTGGCCAATTTTGTTGAGCTGTAGTAGCTGAAAGGATAGACAGTACCCAGGTTTCATCTGATAATGTTTTTTCATTTACTATTTGGGGAAGAGCAGGTTTTAAACATTTGTGCTGAAGCAAGTTCAGGTCACCACATGTGAGTGTTTGAACTGAGCTCAGTAGAACAAGTTCAGTAACACAGGTGGACCTTGTGCCCGTTGCTATTGAGTCTTCTCTATTTCATCCCTGGGCAACGGCTAGGGTTGTTATTTGACTGTATGTGAATTTCAATGGCTTCATAAATACACACAAAAATACTGTCATTGCTCCACTAATATTTCTGATGTGCTCTGGATTTCATTGTCAGTGTTGTTAAGTGTTAGACTGGTATATTATGTGATAAAACTGTCATTGATAACTTAGTTTCTCCATCTCTACTTGCACACGTTGTAAAGTGTTTTGCATGTATTACCATATGTGGCATCCATTATTTAAAGTGACAACTATAATTTCTATATTAAAATTAGCCTGTGTGCATGCCAGCCACGGTTTGGTTCCGTACAAGTTTCTCAGTCTGGGCTGGGATCCCTGTAGATCCGTGTCCTTTCAAAAGCAAGTCTTTTCTTCTCTTTTAGGTCTACTGAGACAACGAAGCTTGAATTTGAGGTTCCAGTTAATCATCTAATTTGTCAAAACACATAATCAGCCAGAGGCCACTGTCTTTGACTTTATCTAGTTGTCTTTTGTAGACAGAGTGATAGAAGAAACAATTATATCATTAGCATGGAAGTGATTTCATTGCTGTAAGGCTGCATGAATATGAATTTGTGAGTTGGGTTACTGAAGGATACTTCAAAGTGATTTTCAACACAGTTTTTTGTCTTTCTGGCATAGTGAGACATGGTTTATAGAGCATTATTTTGTGTAAGGAGTACTGAAGCATGTTCCCTACCCTGGGAAAGGACTGAGGGAAGCCCAGCAGTTTATAACTTTTTCCACGGAAATTTGTTATGGCGTCACTTTAAAAAAACAAACAAACAAAAAATTCCCTGTTATTATCCTTCCTCTTTTTTTCTCTTCCCAAAACTAATAGGTCACTGAAGTTCACAGAGATTTATAGAAAAGTTTGAATTGCCTTCTCTCTCCGGATCTTTGGAGTCAATAAACAGGATCGCATTCCTGAATCTGAAAACTAAGTGGCAGTTACTGCCTATCGATACATCCAAAATATATTTTATGTAGACATTTGAGAAATGCTCTCAGAAAATAGTTATTTCATTTATTTTACCTGTCACCTTGCTGGGAGCCCTATTGGAAGGCGCCTCCAGGCTCTGTATTGATGCCAAGTGCATGCCGTGAGTGAAGCGTTTGTGCTGGTGGCTGTCTGGTGGCCCAAGAACCAGCTGTTGCACATCTCTAAAGGACCTGTTGCTCTGGAAGTACAAATTGCCCATTTTACATTTTTACCAAAAGCGGATAATTTTACAAAAGGTGATCTTGGCAGAGCTTATCTTAAATGTCCTTTCTAACTGTGAAACATGCTTTTTACTTTCAGAATTATGAAAAATGGATGGATTTCTGAAATTATTTTCTTTTTTTTTTACTACTACAGTGTAAATTCAAATGATTGAATGATTGATGGAGATCATGGATATACACATGTAAAACCAAATTGCTGATTTCACGGTAATCTTGTAAAAATGGCAAAAACTGCATGTCTTTGAGCATATATGCTCGTTATTGACCAATTATTAGACTGAATGCTGCAAACCGCATTTCTGTCATTTTAGTAGCCTTTTTCGCTCATATTGCTTGTGGCTTCAAAGTGTATTAAAAAAAATAATTTTTCTTGTATGCATTCATTTAGTTTTTAACTCTGCTCCCTTTGCTGCATGTTCTTGTTGGGCACCCACAGCCTCCTGTACGCGGTTTCTAGATGCTGTGTCACAGAATGGAAATGCGGAAGTACAAATACAGGAGGTGTGTGGTCTACATGTGGGTGTTTTCCCTTGTATAGAGAGCATCGGTATTTATATCTGATAAACTGGTCTGGTATATACTTTGACTGATTCTGATGATTTCCTAAGTATAAATTACTCCCTGTTACTGCTCTGTAATCCTACTGCCCGATGCTCAGTCTAGAGGTGTGCAGGTAACACCCATGGAAACCAGTGCTGCTGTTCTGCTGCTGTACCCAAAGGCGTATGTGGCATCTCACTCTTCAGTTTATTTAATTTCCTGTAAAATGATGTGAGAAGAAATTCTCTCATCTCTCGGGTGAGTTGGTAGCGGAAAGCAAAGGTGGGTTGCAGCACAAAATGCTATTCTGGGGACCTGATTGGAGTTTCAGCTGCCTCTGGCCTTAAAATGGAGACAGTCCCCAGCAGAAATGTGTCCACCTGGCTAAGCAGTATTTCTGGGTCTTAATAGAATAGTATTATTATTCTTGAGGGTGTGAAGTGAAGTTACAAGAAACAACATAAAACCAATTTAAGCAGTAAAGAAAAGGACTATTTCTGAACAACTTTGATTCTCTTTTGTAGTTTCTGTTTGAGTGGAAGGTCACTGCAGATTTCTAGCGATTTGTGCCAGAATACTTAAGTGTTGAACAATTGCGTAAAGAAAAAAAGTCAAGAGAGAGGGGAAGTCCAGTAAGTGAAATGGAATAAAATCACTTTTGTTCCTTGTCCACAACAACAACAAAGGATGATTTTTCCAAGGTATTTTAATGTTCGATTAGAACAGGACATGAGTGACAACTGGAAGGTTAGAGAGGGTGCAATAAACGTAGCTCAGAGAGAGAAAAGGCATAGTGAGCACAACCTGTGAAGAAAAACAGAAGTCCTCATGCTGTGGTCTTTCTGGATGGATAAAACCACATCACACTGTGTAACATCCCCCCTAAAAAAGAGATTACAAAGAAAAATACCAGAAATATGTTGTGATGATCTGGGAACAAAGGACTGGAAAACAGAGGTAAGAGGTCAACCAATAATGAAGCAAAATCAGATATCTTCTTTGAATTGTAAGAGCAAAACTGAAAAGCTTCGTAGAGAACAGGGACAAAAATCTTTCTAAAAATTCTCATGAGCAAATGCAAACTGGATGTGTCACTCCGGCAGAGCAGAAGCAAAGCTAGTTATGAAGAAAACAGTGGGATCTACGAGTTTGGTTTAGCTTAGTGCCCAAGTCGTATTAGGCTTTGTGTCCAAAACAATGTATTTGGGTTTTGTGCCTTACACCCCATTTTTCTTCAGTTGTGCCTTTGGTCCTTTTTGTCTGAAGAAATGCACTTCTGCCTTTTTATTTCCATAGAACTACAATAGTATTATTAGTGGTGTGTTTCTGGGATCTCGGGTTTGCAGACCCAGTTGTCTATAGCCTTCATCACTCTCTTGCAAATTGAGTTTCAGAAGGTGGTAATTTCCTAACAGGATGTGGAATCAGCACTTTGCATGAGTGTTACCCACGGAGTTTAAGAGCAATTAGGATGAGGACTAAGCAAAGATCTGCTGATGCTGGTAAAAGTTTTGCAAGGAAGGAAGAGACACTGTGAGAAGTAGTAGCAGTCTGCATCCATTTCTTGCTATTAGTTGATGTCTGAGTAATTTTGGTTATGAAAAAACGTTTCCATAATTTTCAGACTTATATGAAACACGGGTTCTGACTTCATTTTTATAGAGGACAACCATATAAATTTCAGCTTGCACCCCGTCAGACAACCTCAGGGGATAAGACTGAAAGAGTGAGAATTCTTTCGTGCTTTGATGCATTGGTTGGGAAAGTTACACTCCTGGTAAGTGTGATGCATTTTATGTTAATAAACAAAGATCATTAACTGAAGACTGAAGTGCTGCCAATCCTGAATCTTTCATGAGCAATAAATTCTCATTAAAAATCCTTTAGGGAAATGCATATCCTTTCAAAAGAATTTCCACAGCACATCATCTCCATGTGACAAATCTCCAGAGAAAAAGTATATATGAGCAACCAGTGATTTGGGGGATTTGTTAGCTCAACTTCCAAGTCCCTTGCAAAAAGAAAACCTTGTTTGCTTGTTTCTTCCTTTGTTTTTCGTTTTTCAAGGTCTTCTTAAGTCCAGGCTTAGTGGAAAAAAAAAAGAATCTACTTTTGCTTGAAATGGCTGAAGGTGTTGCGGATTCACAGCTAATTCTGTTTGGGTCACAATCCAGAAAATTCTTCATGTATCAGGAGATATCTTCTGGATTCCAAATATATATTTTTTTTAAACTAACACAAGTAAACAATGCAATAAAAATAGTATAAATCCGTATGCTGTAAGGATCTAGTAATTCAGACCATACAGAATGCTCCAACCAGAAACAGAAGAACTGAGACTCCATCTGGTCTAGAGAACGGCTTGACCCAGCTTAAAAATGAACAGCAAAGCACCAAGTAGGAACTCACACACTCACAAGCTGAAAGATACTGTTAGGAGTAATTAAACTGAGGAGAAACAGCTATGCTTTCCCTAACGGGGGATGCAGTGCACAACCTACAACAATAGGATGGTTTTAAATCTAGAGTAGAGTAGAAGTGCTGAAGGACATGCTGAAGAAAGGCAAGATGTGAAAAGCACCCTTATACATAGTGGTTTCTTTCTAGTCCTTGCTCGATCTCTTCTTTCTTGAATGTGCATTAAAAAAAATAATCTTTTGATAGCTACGCAGAGAGAGGGCTTGTATTCAATTTGTAAGCGGCTGTTGCTTTCAATTTACTGAATCACAGAAATCAAAATCTGACTCTCTTGAAAGTGGCATCTGCTTGAGCAGCATCTTCCTTGGATTGGTGACTGATGTGTTGCCGGGGTGGTGTCTGCTCCGCCAGACAACCACATGTCACCCACTCTGGTACTTCAGCAACGAGAGCAGGTCTGTTTGGGGATCAGGACCAAAAAAAGCATCTTGTGGGCATGTGAATTGAAGAATCATAGAATCGTCTAGGTTTGAAGGGACGTTTAAGATCATTGAGTCCAACCACGGCCAAGAGTGGCAGTTGTGTGTGTTGGAAATAAGAGGGGGTAAAAGGTGGTGGCTTAAACTGTTGTCTTTCTCCCATGGCCCAAACTGTCATGTAGCAATGACCCTGTGCCTCTTTCATTACCCACTTTGAACCCAGCTGCACTATCAAGCTAAACTGGGAGGTTTTTAGCAGCCTGCCTTACTGTCTTATCGTCCCATTTAATGAAGTGGAGCTCCTGGACCACATACTACTAATGGAGGATCAGGTGAATTAGTAGTGTACCAGAAGGGAAAGATGGTAGCGTGAAATTTGCTTTTCGCAGTGACCGGTACTGGAGAGGGTCGTAACAGTGATGCAGGGGCTCTGAGGGTGCTGTCAAAAAGAAGATAGACATTACTATTCTGTTTTAATTAGGAAAGTGCAAACTGTGAAAGAGTTCTGAGGAAGAAATTTGGTACCATTATAGAGCATGTTAGGACTTTCATTAAACAGATGCTTTAATTTGTGTAAGATATTTTAAAGTAGCACCTGAAAAGAAGAGCAAGCAGTCATTCTTATAGTAGAGGATGGGGACTGGTGTGCAACAGCCGTCTATATTATAATTTAAAGTTTCTTTTGCTGATTTAATATTCCAAACTGACTTCTATTAGTCCTTTTCTCCTTTTTTTTCCCTGTTTGAACACTGAGGTTTTCCATGATGGTAAGTCTTTGAGAACTTGGCAGCTTGCCTAATCATACAAATTCCCACTGTATGCTTCTTGGATTGCAACTTATTGGCAGAAATAATACAGCATTAAATACAAATATTACTGTTAATGTAACATTAAAATTGATAAATCAATCACTTATGTCAAGAAATTCCAAACTACAACAGTGTGAATTTGTCAGATTGCTTTTGCTAGGTATTTTATAGTTAATGTGTGGATTGCAGAATAGAGACAATAAAGTTTATGGTTAATGTACCACTTTCAATAATAACTTTTGTGAGACCAATCCTGTGCTCGGTTATTAGAAGTAGTGGTTTCAGTAGTTTATGGGATATATTCAATCAATAGGTTTAAACAGGGAGCAAATCTGCACAGAATTTGACCCGGCTAAAACCTAAACTATGCTGTTTGATAGATGCAAGGTTTACATAATGCATGAACTATTTAATTTATAATGTGAAAACCTGTACTTCAGATGTATTTCAGAGTTCAGTACTGTAGCGCTGTTTACTTGGTGCTTCTTGGCACTTCGGTGTTTGATGTTTCATACTCGATGTTGCATTAAAGTTGAGAGCCAGGCGTAACTCCCTTCCCTGCTGCAGTTTACTGTTTTGTGCTTGGGCTGATTTTTAAAATAAATCTTAAAGTATCTCTCACTACTGTCAGCAGACTTTAGAAATTCTTAGGAAAATGTTAATTTTTTTTTCCCCTCTGTTTCGTGTAAAAAAAAAAAAAAAAAAAAAAAAAAAAATCAGCTTTCTTTACCCACCCATTTTCTTATTCCATCTGGAATCTCAGCCCAAAAGAAAGGCTTCAGAGGAATGTATCTGAAGAAAAACTGCAACCGAATGTATTATCTTATGAATAATGGTCATAAGTGAGATGTTCCAGGAGATTTGTAAAATGATTACTTGGTATAATTCATAATTATCCTGATGATTCGGCATTGTGTCATACAGACATTAATCTTTTATCCTACAACTGTATGTGTGCATCATGGGGAAGGAATCGCGCTTTTTTGCCTGTTTTTTGGTTTGTTTTTTTTTCTTTTTTTTTTTTTTCTTAACAAGAAACTGCATTGATTGTGATGGTTGGTACCGTCTCCATGTCTTGCCAAGGAACTGAAAGGCAGGTTGGTGGCTCCAGTTATTGTCATTATAATTATTTAGCAGTTGCTAATGACCGTTATTTAAAGATCTCTATTTAAAAAGCTTTGCTCTTCACTTGCTGGCTTTTCTGGCTTCTCTGCATTACCAAGGTTAAAAACCATCTCAAAAGCTTGAGAGAAGAAAACCCAACATTTCAAACTTTGGGTCTAGACCTCCCTGACTATGTCTGATACTGTTGGCCAAAATCTATAGAGAATTTGAGAGGTGGGCAGTGTTGTGGAGTCAGCGCTAATAGTGGAATGAGATCCCCCTCCCAGCATTAACAAATACATGCATTTGAAGCGTTGTCTAAAGTACCGGTGAATCATTGAAGTGTGCAGTCTTACATCCATAATTTCAGTGCTGAAAACAATAAATGTCAATGAAGATATAAAGATTACCAGTGTGAGAGAAGATTCTTCTGTTGAAAATGCGTCGCTGCCTGTCCCTGCGTATGTGCTTAGGACGGAGTCCCCGAGCTCAAGTGCCAGCTGCCCTCGGCTGCCGTGCTGCTGCTGGGAGAGTAATTTGTCATGAAAACAATGCCGTCATGATCTGCCATGGACTTCTGATAACCTTTGCTTTTCCGATTTCTCTGTCATGGCTCTGCCCCTCTTTGCTAGCCAAAGGCAACCTTTTTGCTTCTCCAGTGAAGGCTCTGCCCCCACTATGTTCCTCCTCTGCCTCCTCCTTTCTGACCAGGAACGTGACTCAGCCCTGTGTTACCCCGTCAGCTTCTTCCATGGAATTTCTTTGTAGTTAATGTCGTTAGGATACTTCTGGAAAGATGATCTTCTTTGAACTTCTAATTCAGATTTCATATACATTAAAAACCCCTGGAAATTGTTGAGGGGCCCCTGGGGATTTTTGATGTATATTTTAGATTATGGTTGTAATTCCTGGGTGTTTTTTTTTTTCCCCTACCATTAGTGTCGCCCAAAGAAAGTACAGTTTAAATAAGTTACTACCTGTTTTGCTTGTCTGAATTTGGAAGTATCATGTCCTGTAGAAGAGAAGTTTCATGTAAACGATGTTTTCTGTATGCTTATCTTTTATTCAGAAATGAATACAAATAAATTAGTAATAAATAGGAGCCTGTGCCTTTACTGGTGGCTCTATCCTATCTATTCGGCTTCTGCTTGACAGCGTTAGTGCTTCCATTAGTGTAACTCCAGTCTTTGCTGTTATTGTAAAAATAATTAAATAAAGTTGTACTTTATCAGCATTAAATTCGCAATGAACATTTCTTTGCGAGGTGACTCTCTTATTGCCAGCTCTTGTTAAACTGTTGCGACTGTAACAGACCAGTTTCAAAACGCACCCGACGCTGACGCTTCTAAAGCGCCGAACGCCTCGGTTGTACGTGAGCTCCGGCAGGGGGGAAGGTTGCAGCATCGCTAACCACCGCGATCCCAATAGGAGCTGAAAGAGGCGCATTAGTTCACTGCAGCTGTTCCACCCTCGGCTCTTCCCTTGTCAGATCTCATATACTCGACGGGGTCAAGCCTGGTCAGCGTTCGGATGGGAAACCTTCCTGGAAAACCAGGAGCTGAAAGCAGCCGGGCTTGTGGCTCTCAGCGCAGACTAACACCCTGCCCCTAGGTCAGTTGTTAGCACCACGCTATGTTTAATCCACGTTTAATGGATTTTAGTGGTGTTTTTTCTGGTTCATTTGAAAAACAACGCCGTGGCAATAAGTGATGACGTAGGGGGAAAAAACGTTAAATTATTTTGGAAGGTGATAAATAAGGAGCAGTTCCAAGGCAGAGTGGTTAGGGAGGCCTTGCAAATTCAGATTCTGAGTCTCTATCGCTTTCCTGTTTGCTTTTTATCTGCACAAAGTATTTATTCACTTTCTGAGTCTCACAGCAAAAATTGGTTTGAATTTCTCTGCTCCAGAATGTCCTGCAGAAGGCAGAGAAGGTCTCGCTGGCATATGGCTTGGCTGCTCAGATTGGACACAATCACGAAAAATGGGTGTTAAAAATGTATTTTCAAAGCTTGACTTTTTCAGTAGGTCAAGTGGTTGTTTTCTGGCTTTATGTACAGTGAAAGCTATAAAATGAAAGGAGAAGCTGGGCTTCATTTTATGGTGCAGAATCAACCACTTCTGAATGAAATCACTTTGGAGTGAAAGTTTCAGTGAAAGTTTACCAGGAAGGATGAAAGATGAAGGAGACACCTTCCTGTTCATGGAAAAAAAGGCGAGAAACTATTAAATGAGTAACTTGGAAGCTGTCATACCTATTAAATTTTGTCCTCATTATTTCTCTGGGTAGCAAAGTATTAATTTACTTAGGAAAGAAAAAATTGGAAAAGTCAAAAATCTTCATGTCAATGTTGAAAATGGAAGACTTGTCTATAGGCGCTGGGAGGTTGTGGGACTGCTGTGTGTGATCAAGACAGGAAAGGACAATGTCAGGGTTTGGTATGACCATTGGCTTCCCAGTGGATCATGGAGATTAAAGTTCACCAAAGCATTAACTTTTGGATGGCGTTACTAAGACATTTTCCATTCTTTTGAGTTTCGATCGTGTTCTTCGTCAAACCTATAAAATTATTTTATTTCATTAAAATTGGAAAATTTTTATTTGCCACTGAAAGTATATCTTGGTCCTGTATGGCTGAGATCTTGGCAAATAGATATAATTCAGCACATTATATGGGAATCTTTATTTCACAACTTTATCCAGAAGCTATTTTATGTCATACCTTTCTGTATTAGATGGAGAAGCAAAACCCTGTGTCTAAGAGCTTCTGAATCTGAGGTTTCAACATACAAATGAAAATCTTATTTCAAAATTTGGGAAGCTGAAGTTCACTGCTAGGATTTCTTGTTTGTTGCACCTCTGTAAAATAGCAATCTAGAGAAGGAGAACTAAGAAAAAGGGGAGCATGAGGCATCCGGTGTAGCTTTTATTGTGCTGTTTGACCAGAGGATACTTCTTACCAGATCAGGAACCATGTCGGCATTTGTTCAAAATTATGTGATAAGTGGGGGCTTGTGATCATATCAGCTTAGATACCTTTATGCAGGAGAAGTTCAAGTAGCACAGTTTTGTAGCGGAGCCATGAGCTGTGCGTGTTAGCTCATCATACCGTCATACGATTCTGGGTTTTTTTTGTCTGGTAGTTGAATGAGTTGAACTGATGGGAAGGGAGAGCGAAGGAGAAAGTGTAGTTTAAGGAGAGTCCAGAATTTGCAGGATTATTTAGCACACTTGTGTTTTTCTTGGACTAAATGGGCTTCCCTCAAACTGTTGTTTTTTAGAACAAGCTACTGCAATATGTACTAGCGATATTGAGACTTGAAATGTATCTCTCTTCCATCCACACAGTGAATACTTGTGTGCTTCGTTCGATCTGGAAAGGATATAATTGAATCCTTGTTTGGCTCCTTTAATTATCTCGTTGCAAAGTCCTTGGCTCGGAATTTTGCTGCTTACAATGCAAATATTCAAACTTAAGAGCATAAACTGTGCTTTCAAAGAGCGTTTTTGTAAACCTTTTATCATGTGGCGGTTTTTCAAAAGCGAACATGAGAACTTCTCAATGAACATGTTTTAATTTTTTTAATCCTCAGAGAAGATTTTGTTTTCTTGCAGGTTGGCTGTAGTTGCTAATTAACTTTGTTAATTAATCATGCTATAGGGATGAAACATGCTTGATTAAAAATAAATAAAACCATATAGCAACAAAGTAATGCTACTGATTTTTCCTATTTAAAGGCAAAGATTAAAAAAACAAGATTAACTTTGAAGCTGCATGTCAAATGTTCTTTGCATTTGAAACATCTGAAAGGCTAAAGCAGCTAAAAGCTTATTATTTTTGCAGCTCAGTCATAGTAAAATGCTTATCCAATTGTAACACTGTGTTAAAAAACGGGGGCTGAGAATAGTCGCTGAAGATGCTGTCTTAATCAAAACTGTCTGAGATGGTGGGGAGTAACCAGTGGGTTTATTTGGTCGTGCTTAGACATGAAGGTCCTTGTTCTGTCTTTCCCCTTGTTCTTTCTTATCACGTATCTTGTATGAAAACGTCCAACACTGCAGATTGGTGTTAAATGCTGTTGGCTCGTAGCAGGATTTTGATGACACTTCTCACCCAGTGTAGCGGCATACGTTTGCACAGAGGTGGTGGGAAACGGCTCGCTGCGGGCGATGGGCCAAGTGCATGACAAATGAAGCTCCCTGGAATGATCTGGGGGATGACTGTGGTCCAGAGGCACGCTGAGCCTCTGCTGCCGTCCTGCCTAGATGAAGGTGACCGTCTGCGGAGGTCTGGCTGTGCGTGCGCAGCTCCTTCACCTGGGGAGTGCAGGCGGGAGGGAGAAGATGCTTTGGGACCTGTTTGAAGTGGGAGCACAGAGTCTGCTTGCCTCCAAGTTGACTGATTTTTAGACACCATGGGAACAGATGGCTCTTCTGTATCCCCAGTTGCCGTTTTTTTCTCATACGTGATTATTTGGTTTCTTTTTCATTTTCTGCTAATGTAAAGTGGCAGGAATATTACAAAAACAGTACAAGAGTGGCAGTCTATGCTCTTCTTTGGTGGGAAAATTATTAAGGAGGCCCTTCCTGAACATCTCTCACCCAGAGAGGGGGAAGACCTGGCCTCGTTAGGAGGAGCCCTCTATGCAGATGGAGCTCGAATGGAATTTACTGTGATAAAATTCCAGAATTCCAGATATGTGGAACTGATGGAGGTAACACAGAGAGAGGAAAGTAGGAGTATTCCTCATGTAGGAGGAATAACTAAATAAATCTCTGCAGACCACTGGCAGAAAGTGTATGGAGGAGTGCTTTGTGGGTTTTTTTTGTTTGTTTGTTCTTTTTCCCCCTGCATCTTTTCTCATAAAATATCTTCAGGCACTTGTTTTGCAATGAAAAAGTCAAAACCCCCTCAAAGGGTATACTCGCTTTCTTCACAAAAAAAAATTAGGGCACTGAAGCAGTGCAAAAATGCAAAGGGGTATTTCCAGCAGGTCAACTAAATCCTTAAAATAAGATTAACCAATTTTGTAATTTCCCTGTGATAGTATCTGAGCAAGGAAGAGGGAGGGCAGTATGTGTCTTTTAGAAACTGTTTTTAGGATACTTGCATTAAGGCTATCAATGCTGTACTAATGCCACTTCTCAATTGTCGGTAATTTTTTAGATGCGCAAAAGAGGATCTTGATATCATGTTGGAGTAGTGCAAATAACACTTCACTGAGCTGTGGCTGTATCGTCTGTAGGTTTTGCCAATATTCAGTGGTTTCAATATCGTGTATGTTTACAAATCACAATATTAGCAATACCTGGTATTAATCCGATAATTGTGCTTGCAGGGTGCCACCAGCCGGCTGTATGGGGAGTGTTGTGGGGGTGCAGCGAGCACCTGGGGGCAGGTGACTGTTAGGGAGACTTAGATACCATGTCTTCTGCTGAAGCGGGGAGGGAGGACTGGCTTGGTGACCCAAGCCTATGTTGAGCTATGGCTGAGTGACATGAGTGCTGTCATTCCTGCAGTAATTAGGCAGGTAGGCGCACATCTTCCTCAGCAGAAATGGTTCCTGAGAAATGGTTTAAAGGCTACTTTTATTACACGATCGGGAATAAAATATCGTAGAACATTTACCTTTTCATGCTGCATGAGAGTGACCCAGTCATAGAATGAAAGAATCGCCAAGGTTGGAAGGGACCTTTCAGATCATCTAGTCCAACCATCAACCCAACTCTGACAAAAACCATGACTAAACCATATCTCTAAGCACTGTGTCTACCCGTCTTTTAAATACCTCCAGGCATGGTGCCTCCACCACTTCCCTGGGTAGCCTGTGCCAATGTTTAATAACCCTTTCAGTGTAAAAATTTTCCTAATATCCAATCATCTAAACCTCCCCTGGCACAGCATGAGGCCGTTTCTTCTTGTCCCATCACCTGTTACTTGGGAGAAGAGACCGACCCTCACTTTCCTACACCCTCCTTTCAGGCAGCTGTAGAGAGCAAGAAGGTCACCCCTCAGCTGCCTTTTCTCCAGGCTGAACACCCCCAGCTCCCTTGGTTGCTCCTCACAAGACTCGTTCTCCAGACCCCTCACCAGCTTCTTTGCCCTTCTCTGGACCCACTCCAGCACCTCAATGTATTTCTTGTAGTGAGGGGCCCAAAACTGGACACAGCACTTGAGGTGGGACCTCACCAGTGCCGAGCAGATCACCTCCCTGGTCAGTGACCGCAGTGCCTACAGAACCCCGGCAGATCATCATCTGCTGGGTCCTCCCTCAGCCCCGTCTGGGCACCTCTGCAGGTTTTGAGGGACAGGAGTTTCCAGCCCCTGCTATTCTCTGCCACGAGAGCTGGGAGATGTGTCTCTGCATTTTCAGGACTCTGTGCCCAGCAGGAAGGTTTTCTTTCCTGAACTCAAAATGTCTCAGTAAAGTCAGGCGCTGTGGCTGGCGGACTCGTGGCCGGTGGGAGCCCTTGGTGGGCAATGTGAGGGCAGAGGCTGCCGTCCTGCTGCCATGTCTCAGCAGGCCTGAGCTGTGGCACTCTGACATTTGCATTATACTGAGCAGTCACAGGGACAGAGATTCTGAATATCCCAGGGAGGTGCCGGGGTGCTGCGTTGGGATGGTTCAGGTCTGTCTTTCCAATTAGACCAAATAGAATTTCTGGGCAAGCCAGGAGTAAATAGAAAATTTCAAACTTGATAAAGGATATATTCTCATTTTAAAATCCTTTTGCTGGACGTTTTGAAAGCTGATCATCTTTTGTAAATAATTTATTCATGTGCAAATTTATGTTTTGTTGTGTAACGATAAATTCTTCATGCGCTGATAAATTCCTCTGCTGTTCGTGCAGGGTGCTTTTCTTTCAAAAATAGATATTCTTCTTTAAAAATAGCCTACTTGAGAAAGTGTCTTTGTTTTTCTTAAATCCTTTAAAAATTATGGTAGGTTACTTAAGTCCCACTTGTTCTGTAAAGTATTTTTCTTCTTTGCTGAGCTTCCAGAGCAAATTCTCCTCTTCCCGTACCCCTCCTGCAGCCACCTGCCGCTGTCTGGGTTTTGCAGTTCACATATTTGGTACGTGCTCTACATTCTCCCAGTCCATACGCTATGGAAATCTCTTTCCTGTCCTACGTATACTCATTCCTTTCATACAATTTTTCAGGTGAAAGTGTGTTGTGATCGCCAAATCCTTAATTAGGCAAATTAATTGCTACTTGACTCGAGCCAAACATTTGGGTAAGGATCTTACTTGAAGAAAGGCTAATTTAAAAAAAATAGTCTAATAATTCAGTAGTTACAAAGTGCAGCACAGTATGTTTAGGAATAGAATGGATTTTTTGATTTCATGTTTATGCATACATTTATTGATAATATAACAGCTTTCCAACTTGCGTTGATGTAGTGCAGATAAAGCTGATGTGCAAGGCTGTAGGAAAATAAATAACACAACGTGATTTGCACAGGCTGTTTCCATATCCCCGACGTGATGAGCTACTGTGTTGTTTGAATGGAGCAAATGATGTTTAGATTCAGTTGATTTATTGACAGTTCTGACAAACTGCCACAAAATGAAACAATAATGCAGCCTTCTAATATTGCAGAGGCACACGGGGAGGAGAGCGGGGTCTGCCGGGAGGGTTGCCCGAGCGATGTGTGGGAATGCCACCCCGACAGGGCAGCGTCGCGTTCTCCCTGCTGGTGAAAAATGAACTGCTACTCACACGCTTTTCTTTCTGTAGGGAGAAGCTGTCTGTGGCTCGGCTGCAGCGAGAAGTTGCACAAAGTAAGAGGGAAGGAGCAATGGTAAGCTGCGGCAACTCGCTGCTTTGCAATTCTTGTCTTACTGCTTCAGGCCTTAAGGTGCATTTTGTCTTGCTGAAGGTGGTCACCAGAGCATTAAGGCTGTCTTGGACAAAATGATGGGTTGCCATTCATAAATCTGAGGAAACTCAAGGCTCTATCTTGGCTTCCTTGGAAGAGCTGCGGTAGGGAAAAGCTGTTTCCTTTTCCCTGCTGGTGATGCTTACTGGAATTGGGAGCAGGGCGAACAGGGAAAGGCAATTTCAGCTCAAAATGCAGTAGATTTACTTGCCTGTTAAATCTTAGCCCACTGCAGAAAAACGGAAGAATACAAGCATGGAAGCTTAAAAAAACCTCAATCTGATAATTTTGTAAATCATGTAATGCTCCTTATATCTTAATTTTTCACGTAGCGATTTATGAGATTACGTTTGTGAGCAAAAGTTGAAGTGGGAGATTTTTGGTTAACTGCAAATCTCAATTTATAGAGTGCCTTATCTCTTCAAAACAATTTTCTTTGGGAGCCAACATATGCTGAGTGTGCTTAATTACTTAGTATCTAAGGAACTCTTCCCATCTGTTAAGGAGTTTGTTTGTCCTTGTCTTCAGATAAAATGTCTTAGGCTTCCATGGGATAAAGCAGACCAGTTCAAAAACCTTAAAACCCAGACCAGTCCCCTTGAACATACTCATGAAACTGCTGCTGATTTGAGTGACTTGCATAGTTGGCTCTGAGAGAATTTTGTCCAAAGTTTAACTCAGTGGAGAGGAGCTGTAGAGGGTCTCTGTGGAGCGGATGCTCTGTTAGCTGTGCGATGCAGGGTCCTTAAAACCCCACCTATCTCCAGAGAGTGCATTTTATAAATCATTATTAGTGACTAATACAATGAAATGAGATTTGGAGGGATCTAAGTGGTAGGTAAGAAGGACCTGCCGTGAATCTATTGCTCTCACCATGCCCACACATGGCTCCGGAAGAGCTAGTGGTGCCTTGTGGGGGGCTCTGCTGGGACAGGGGCTTTTGGGAGGTCTGAATGCCTGGTACTGAAGGGAAGGAGACAAGTGGGGTTTGCTCAGGCAGACATTGCTGATTTGCCCTGACCCCCCACTGCGTGCCCAGCTCGGCCGTGGGAGCCGGTGGCCTCTCCCATCCCAACGCCACCTGCAGCATGGCGGGTTTGGCCACCAGAAGACTTTGAGATGGTGTGTCAGCAGTTGGGAAGACTGTCCACTGGGTAATGTTTTGTGTCTTTTGGGGCAGGAGACCTGTAGGAACCGAGAAACAAACTTTTATGAGGTTAAGCTGTAATCCAGGAGTCTGTGACTGAGATAAAATTCCTGCTACCTCCAGGAGGAATTTTGTCTGAGGAAGAATGACGAAGATCGGGCATTGGATTTGCAGTTGCACTTTATTTTTCAGTGTAACCAATTTTCAAAATCTGGAGAGCTGTTTACTCTATTTGAAATGTTTCCTTTAATTTTTTTAGACTAGCTTTCCCTTGGAGGCATAGAAATAATATAATGCATTGAGTGTAAAATACAGTTAGTGGAATAATTCAAGACTTTATGTAATCCGCAATATTGATTAACCTTCTGGACCTGGTAATGCTTTTGGTATAGGCACCCACCTCGTGGCTTTATCTCATGAGGGTCAGACGCTTTTTGTGCTTTTACTATGGGGTGGTGGTGTTAATCACATCGCCCTGCTAACCAGAGTGTAATTTTGTATAATTTGTTGAGAGGCTGAGTGTTGTAACCCATTAGGAGCTGATAGGTAGCTCTCTGGGGGTGCAATCTTCCCCCAAGGTAAATACTAGGTAGTTTTTCTCCTCTTCCCCGAGGGGTAATTTCCACAATTATCCCGCAACTACAGCCAAGGATGAGTGCGCCCATAGAGAAAATTGCTTTGAAGCTGTTGATGTATGGAAACTTCTTTGTGTCTCAGAGCTCAGAACCAGTGATTTTAATATGAAACACAGCAGTCATTAATTAACATTAATGAACTTGCTTGGCTGTGAGCAGTACAGGAGCAGTAAGGGTCCAGGAGATGGAGTGTTTGAACACAGGGGAGGCCAGGGATGAAGTAAGTTGTGTAGGCTGCCTTCTCGGGGCATGTGGCAAGGAGCCTGCGGCACATACCAGTTTCGGGGCAAATACTTCAGAAAGATTCACAGAGAAATTTCGGCAAGGGATTCTGAGCAAGCAAGCCTTCAGCAAACGGCAAGGCTTTCTCTGGAGAAGTGCTGGCAGTCAGCAGCGTGCCCGCAGGGTACCGAATCGCATATGCTGCTCTTGTTGGTGTGATGGACATCCCCCCGGAGACGGCACGGACTCCTCTGGGGCTGACGGTGAGGATGCTGGGCAGTGGTACCCGCCAGCCACAGGGCGCCCGAGGGGTTTTGCCATGCTGTCACCGGCTGCGGCTCCGGATAAAAGGGATGGCACCCCCCGCAGCAACCCTGCCAACGCAGTCTGTGACAGGCCACAGATTTATTTAATCACTAATTAGCTAATCGCCTTTACTCACATTTTCTTTTTTGTTTGTTGTGCTAGTTAGATTGGCGTGAAGGTTTTCTGTGAACTAAGTCCTTCATTTGGGAAGGGCACAGGTGGCAGCACATGCCACCTTTAATGCCACCTTCAGTGCCTCGCTCGGTCTCATGGAGAGCCTTTCTTCCACCAGTCGTGCCGAGGGCAGAGAGCAGGAGGAGTCGGGCTGCCACACCACTCCCCGCGTCCCGGGAGCCCTGCACAACATCACGCAAGCCTTCCTCAGGATGGCACCTCGTTTAATACTGCTTCTTTTCATATTTGGGTTTTGCAGTCATGGATAGGTCATGAGGGCAAGGGGTGAGCATGTTATGTCAAACCCCACCCGTTGTAGGGTGAGCAGGGAGTGTGCCCTGTCCCTGTGCGTGCTGGGGGGACACGGGGCAGTGCGTTTGCCCTTCCTGCTTCCCGTTTGGCACCTTTTTTGATCAGAGCATGAGAAAGCTGTGGATACTCTTCCCTATTGCCTTCCCAGCACAAATCAAGAAGAGAATATGCTGTGTGGGATTTGTTTTCCTGCATGGGGAGTCACCAGTTAACCTTTGCTGTAACCTGCAACCAGCCGTTGCCTTTTTGCATGTGGTCCTTGGAGGCGATGGGCGGGAAAGGCTCCCGGTGGTCGGATTCGCCCAGTGTCACAGGAACTGCTGCAGCGAGGTGGCCACATGCATAAAATCACTAACAACAAACAAATAGGAAGCATGTGCTGTAGAAACTACTTATACTGTGATATCTTTGTTCAAAAATGGGTTTGCACGTTTGTATAAATAACATACGGTGGGTGATAATGAAATGCATTTTTATGAGGAGAACTTTTTCTGGGGAGACCTCAGCTGAGGCTGAAGATCAGGCAGTAGGTACTTGTATATGGCACCAATGTGTCTGCCACACAGAGCTCCCCGTAAGAAAGGAATTTTTTAATATGTCCCAGAGTTACGTTTTTCATGACCGATTTATTATTGGAAGTAGATATGTACCGGAAGCTACTATAAAAGTTTAAATTAAGATATTTCATTTAATGATAAATGTTTATCGCCAAAAACATATGAATAACCTGCAATACATTTTTTCCATGTGGTTGTATGGAAAACCTGATACCTCATGTATAGGGTTGAGCGTGGATGTGTTTATAAATTACTTGGAGAACTGAGTAAATTCAGACTGACAATTCAGTAATAAATAATAAATTCAGAAGCCTGACAATTGCTCAGGTGTCTTTATTTTATGAACCACCATCAATAAATATTGTTTATTCATTATCAAAATGCACAATTACTGCCAGTCCACCTACCGAAAGTTTCAGCAGCACCGAGCCTGGATTGCTGGGTGGCTCTTCCTGTTGCTTATGGTCTTTAATTTCTTAACGTGCATGTTCGCAGTTTTCTTAGTCGTGTTTCTTCTGACTCATCAAGGATATTTTACCTTTCTGTAAAGGAAAAGATGATTAGTTCATATGTGTGCAGTTCCTACAGCATTTGATGGAGACTGTGCAGGTGTCTGTGGTGACAGAGATTCCGTTATTACAATGAGCAGCTTTCAAAATAGATCGCAAGTTTATTTCAAAACATAGTAAAGACTGAAAACTGCTTTAGTCATCAAAGGCTTCCTTTTTTCTTTTCTTTTTTTTTTTTTTTTGCCTTTAAACCCATGACTTTGGACCTTCAGGACACAGAACAAGACCAGGTCAAGTGTTCATTTTTGTGAAATTTTCTTAATAGTAAACGGTGCAGGTTAGGAGAAATGGGATAAAAATGCTGCCATGGTTACATAGCAGAGTTCTCGTGGCAGAGTGAGTGTTATGTTAGGAGAAACCTAGATTAAAAACCTAAAATGAACCAAATATATACACAATTATTATAATCTTTTAATAACTTTTAATTCATTTAATAATTTCCCAGAAAAACCGCCTTTATTTACGTATATTTTATATGGGTTTTTTCTAGTTTGTATTTCTGCATCCAAGTCCTTTAATTCTACTCTATATTCCATTAGTTCAGTGGCCTGTAACCTACACAAAAGAAATTGTACCACTCTGGCAATTTAGCTGTGAAGGTTAAAGTGGGATGATACTGCCTTTTATATCTACATGGCTTTCACTTAGGGTGGGCCCTGGGCTCTGATTTACCGTGAGTCCTGCTGCGTCTTTAAGTGATGCAAAGTGATTATCATGGGCTCTTCCCGGTACCCGTCTATTCCACACCTGCACCCTTTTGTTAAAAACCCACCATGTTAAGTGAATGTGAGGTCCCCAGTGAATAGGTTTCCACCCTCTGGTAATCCTTCTGCATTAGATTGATTTATGAATGTATCAGATTCTTTGTTAGCATGTAAACCACTAATTAATTTAAAGCTCTCTGTGGAAAAATTAAAGCTCTGGTTAAGACTTTCAACAGGCTCAGATGGTGCTAATAATGGAAAAACAAGTTATATTAATGAGTTTTGATGAGATCAGCACAATTCTTGCTTTACAAACAGTTTTTGCTGTGAAACAGTAGAGACTGCAAGTTTTTAAATAAAGAATGGAAGAAGTAAAAAGGAAAGGCAGAAAAAAATCGCACTGTCAGTAAGATATTGCATTATTACTAGGAACAGAGTCACTTCTGCTTGTTACAACTTTCTTTAATGTAATGTGTTTAGATATATGTAATAGCCTCTTACGAAACCACAGGAAGTGCAAACCGGTCTTTTTTCCAGATTGAAACCGAACTTTTAAAGTAATCAGCTTTGATAAGATCTCTGCCTCTTCTCCTCATCACGCGCTGCTGAACTGGAGCGTTCACATGGAGACGGATGTGTTGAAGTGCAGAAAAGGTCTTGATTGAAATTGTATTAAAATCAGTAGAAGGTCTCACCGTATTCTCTGCTTTTCTAAACTCCAGGGTGTTTTATGTGTAATTTTAGTTGTTTGCTCTCTTGCTTAAATTTAGACTTTTAATGTGGGTGCTGGTTTTTGGTGAGAAGAAAGAGGAGATCAGACCCTGGCTTGACGATGCTTTGTTGAGCTGAGTGAAATGAAAGAAAGCCTAATCTCCATCTCTTTTTTCTGTAGGAGGCTGAAAATGCAGTTATAGCGGCAGCCCATGATTGTAAGAAATTGTGCTTTTTCCACACGTCTCTCAAGAGCTGCCTTTATGTCTCCTGGCCAGGTCACTGTCTCAGGCCACCATCCTGGCTCTGTGGTCAGCACCACAGCTGATACTAATGCTGCCCCATTCATCAGCGAGCAGGGAGCCCTCTGAAAAGGAGCACGGTCAGCATTTTCGGAGGCCCGGCTCCTAACATCTGCACTACGTACCTTTGTTTTACGGAGGAGGGGGAATCCTGAGGTTGCTTTTGAGCTGGGGTCTTACAGATGGCAGCACAATGTACTGCCACGAGCGCCGAGGCACTTTCTGTCACTGGCGTGATGAATCTCTGCGATAGCCTCCAGCAGCTGGGAAGGCTGTTGTTGCAGAAGCACCCAGGTCATTCAAAAATAGATGATATTTAGTAATAAATGAAGTGTTAAAGATGCGATACAAAAGGCTAAATTGTCTTTCCCAACTTCTGGGTCCTTAGGTCTATGAAAGTATCTATCTGTGCTTTAATTAGAAAGTAGCAGAGAGACAAGCAAAGTCGTCGTTTTAAAATATGTGTTTGAATATTAAACATCCTGAACCGTAAAGCAGCAGTCTGACCCTGGTGCTGTCTTCTCTGTGATGCTGTGTATTGACACCCAGCTACCCGTGCTGTCTAGCTCCTTTTTCTTAGAAACTTCATCATACGGCCCTCGCGGAAACTCAGTGACATTAGTAGTAGTTAGCATCAATAATGATTATTGAAATTCTTTACAAGCCTAGTTTAATGCTCCTGAACCTCATTAATTGTTCATACTTCATTAGGCCAAATGTCCTCATTCAAAACTTTGCAGTTTTAATGCCAGCGGTGGTTTTAAAATAGAAGATTTTTTTAGTTCGTCTTGTGTCCTGAGTCTTTTTTGTTGTTTGCTTTGAATTTGCAAATATTTTCAGGTTTTGTATTTTAAGGCTTTTATGAATCTAAGGATTCTTTATGAATTAAAGCTGCTGAGACCTTTCAACAGTGTTTCTCCAATGAAAAAAAATCCACCGCGTTGCTCTCTCTTCCAGAAGCAGAAGTACCGAGAGCCCCATTGCCTCTGGTCAGTGCTGTTCAAAACCAGCTTTCAAACCTGCCTAATTAATTTCAGAGTCTGCTTTATTCACCAATTTCCCCAAAATATTGTTAAAATCAGTTTCCTTTCGTTCCCTTGTTGTTTAAAGCGTGGCAGAAGCGGTGCGGAGGGCGCCGGGGAAGCTGCTGGGGCTCCCTGGCTCCGGCTTTCCACCAGGAGAGGGAGCTGCAGCCACGGGAAACACCTCCCGCCTCCACGGCCGTGCTGGCAGTGCAGTCCTCTGGCCTTCCCTGGGATATAGCTTTTGTGGAGCTGGAAGATATTAGCTGCAGTATTTTAAAACACGCAGGGCTTTGAGGGGGCTCTTGGTACCTGCCATAGCAAGTCCTTGCTGTACGCCAACCTTGGGTTTGGGGTTTTCTTGCTTTTTTTTTGCCAAGGATGTTGTAGGTACCAGCACTGTAACGACCATTTCTATATCCAAAGGTGTGGAAATAAGTTTTGCCCCTCACCTACCGAAGTCTCTTCAACGAGTTCCTGCTAGTGTTTAGTCGACATAAAAAAAAGAGTCAAGTAGAATTATGTAAGAATCACTGAACACAGAAAGAAATACATAAAAATGCATTTATATAAGGTCTGAAAGTAAAACACAGGCAATCTGTAGAAAGTATGTCATAGCAACTAAATTGCCCTCAAGTAGAAATTGCCATTTATACATTAGATAACAAAGGCAGGGGACGCTGAAGTACAGAAGGGGCGCATGCAGTCTCATAGCGTCCATGGGTGTATGGAATATCGGAATGGCAGTTGGCTTCAGCATGAAGCAAATCCCGCTTTATGACTAGAAACAGATGTATCCCGCTCTAGGCAATAGCTCACCGCCTAATAGGAGTGATGCGCCCATGCACTAATAGCAGTGAATTGCAGCCATTTTCATATCAAAGGTTAAGCTCTGCAATCCCGAGCTCCTCCAGGCAATGGCAGGAGTTGACTAGAGGAAGCCACACACTCACTGGATTAATATTTTTGCAAGGATGACCTGAATAGAGCCACCGATCTGCGGGCTGAAGAGGCAGAACATTTATGGTCGGGTTTTATCTCGTGGAAGAAAGGGATCTGCGCTAGGACAGAATTAGTCGCGATGTCTGAGGCTCTGAAGGGGGAAGGTGAATGTATGCGCTGGGCCAGCAACCTGAATTTTATGCAAACTAGGAAGGTACATTTATACAGATTAATAGCAGCGAAACTGCTGTGATATACTTGGTGTTGCAACTTTTTTTTGAAGTAGGTGGGGAAAATTAGCATATTACAAATAAAAGAAATCATTAGGGTTTTGTTTGTTTGGTTTTTTTTTTGGTGGTCAGTAGTTAAACTGTTAGAGTAGAATTTATAACGCTTACTGGTAACTGTAACGTCCATCTAAAAGGTCTGTTTGCAGCATTAGTTCTGGGAACAGAGAAAAATCCATTCTTAAGAATTCTTAAGAGAAAAATCCTATCTTCTTAAGATTTTGTTCATACTTATTTTTAAAAATAAAACCCTTTACTAGTATTTTCAGGTTTTGTTCTTAAATCTTGTAGGCCCATTTGTAAGACCAAATAAAAACTTGTCTCACTGGTTTGAGTCGGTTGATTCAAATCTGCTCACCATACCCATTGCAACAATTCCAGCCTTTTCCTGTTGTTTCCCTACTTGTATCAGCTCTTCCAGGGGTTCTGTGGGATGCATTACAGTCAGCCTCGTGGTGATTTGGGCTCGTTAATGATTTCTCTTGTAAAGTGTAGTTAAAGCAGAGAGGACAAGATGGTGCAGAAATACCAATTCCCCAGATTCGCCTCAGTCTAATCAAGCCGACCAGCGTAGGTGAGCATTTTCCCTGCTGGACAGGGAGTACGGTCTTTAATTTCTGCGTTGTTATTGTCATCTAAAGGTGAACTTCAGTATCGCTCTAGTGATTTTTATTTTTCACGATGTGTGGCACTAGTCCCTGCACAAACCAAGGTTGGTTTTTTTGTCTGGGTCCAGAAGAATTACCTGTTTTCCCCAAATGGGACAGAAAAGATTTTCAGGAGGGAGAGAAAGTTTCTGTATAGGGAAGGACAAAATTTATGTACCAAGAGCATTGCTCAGTTGTGCTGTTTCCAGTAAATGCCCATTTATTTAAATGAACGCAGTGCTTTTGGAGCTTGTACCGTGAAGTCGGTGCTGGCCCTTGGAACAAGTCAGGTCGAGCAGTGCTTTAGATTGCCTCCTGTTAGACTAAAATGTCTTTATGCAACAAGTCTTTGTTCAGCATCTTGCGCAATGGAGCCCTGATCCATAATTGCTCCATGGCACTAGGATAGCATGGTAAGGTACTGTTGTCTTGGCCAGTCTCTGGGCGGAGACAAAACATATATATATATATATACACACACACCTATATACACGTGTATATATACACAGAAAGTAATCTGTCAGAGGTGAATAAAAGAGAGACAGCAGAAACTGGGAAAAACTGTTGGCCCATTTCTGGCCACTAACCACTTTGCAGGTAGACATGAAAACTAGTCACAGCTCATCCGAGCAAGATTTGAACCTGTCAATGTTCTTTGTGCCATTCAGCCCCATTAGCTTTGTTGTTTTTTTCTCTTGGCAGAACGTAATCACCCCTCTCTGCAACTTCTGTTTAAGATTTAAAAGAAATATTAAAGCATAGTAAGAAAATAATGTCTTCCTAGCCTACAATTATGTAGCTTTGTATAGATTCATATAGCTTGAGCTAGTAAGCGTGATCCTTCCTTTCTTTCCCTCCCTACTCCGGTCTCCTAAACTTTAATTCAGTTTTTGCTTTGTCAGGAATTTGCTTTTACGTACTTTCTGTTTGTTTTGGCTCTGTGTCTGTTGCATTGTGATAAGGCATCTTTTGATATTCTATGAAGATCTCATGACATAGTTTTCCAAGTCTGGAACTGGTGACCAGACTTGCTTGCACGTCCTGCGAGAGGAGACTGTCTAGACTGTGGGAATGGCTGTGATGTTTGGATTGTGTTATTTCCATACCGCTTGGCATGATGCACTCTGTAGTTATTCTGGAAACCAATGAAAGTACCAGGCCTGATACGGGACCTTACCTGGCTGTGAAGTGGCTTTCGCTCATTCTCCAAACTGTAGCGATAAGCTGTGCGTTCTGCGCTGTCCCCTGTCGCGTGACTTCAAATAACCAGCTGCTAAAACCCCTCTTCACTACACTTTTCAAGGGTCAGACTCTTTAACTTTGGTATCCTGCAAGGCCTGCTACTACTTTTGCCACTTAATTTCTTTATAATCTTGGAAAATATTTAATTTCTGATCTAAATTGCTTATTTCTAAATCAGGCTTTATTCTGACTCTGCTGCTGTTTGTCTCATTGCCTGTGTAGGTGGTGAACTCTGGGGAAGAGGCGGGGTCTTACTGGGCATCTAAATAGTGCCTAGAGCCGCTTGGAGCCTGGGGTGCCGATGTGCCACGAATAATCACAGCCCGGCGACTTGGGATGAATACCAAGAGGGGATTTGGCTCAGTATCTGCAGTCCATACGCCTGTCATTTTGTAGTTACATCTTTACGCTGCACGTTTGTGATCAGCATCCATGGTGACACTGCTTATTTAGAAATTATTTCTGATTGTTGGACAAAAATTATTATCTCTTGGGAAAATCCTCTTCCTGGTAGTATCTATTAACAAGTGCGCTGCGGCAGTGACTGGCAGAGTTTTCCATTTAAGAAACTTTTTCCATGGCCGTTACTAGAGGAGCTGGTCAGAATTCCCAGGTTGTTGTTGGAAGTGTTGCGTTATGTTCATTGATAATGAATTGCATCAGAAGGGAAAACTGGTGGTGTAGGAAACATCATAGGAAAATACATGCCTTAAATGAGAAACTGAAAATTATTTTCACACTAAAACTAGACTTTCAGAGTTGCTAGCTGTGGTAGTCTAAAGGCTGGTTTCCACTGGTTGTATCTTACATCAGTTGATAAGGGAAAGGTGTTCATAACTGAAAGATGTAGGAGGAGGCGCGTGGAAGTCGAGGTGTGCAATCTAACACATTTCAAAGGGAAAAGCTTTGGAAGGAACATAAACAGATGAGCAGAAATGTCCTTGTGAACCCCCAGGAAACAAGAGTATCAGCTTCTGGAAATGTGTTTAATCTAACAGAGATGGGAAGGAGAAACTTTTCTTGGCTTTGTTCTTTTCATGTAGCTATTGCCTTACATGTAGATGGCAGGGCAGGAGCGGGACCAGCAGTACTCGATGGGGTTCATCCCCTACCCCACAACAGCTGAAGAGTGGAACTCAGCACTTGTGCACCCTGACTCCCATGAACCCAGCTCTGCTTGGCTTTGCTTGCATGGTCAGTGCACGTAGGGTGTTTCTTTTCCATTTAGACAAAGATTGTTCATGTTTCTCCTGTATTGAATTTGATATCAAACTTGATGTCTTGAGCGAGTGATAGGAAGTTGTTTGTTGTAGTAATGTATTACAGCAGTCCACAGAAGCACTGGTGAAGAGCAAGTTCCCTGTTCTGCAGATGCACAGCAAAATTTCTTCCTTGCCAAAGCTTAAATACTATATAATTACAAAGAGTTTCTCAACCCACTTTTCATACTGCTTGTATGCAGTGGACAGACAAGCTGGTATGGCTGTGATTTGGGAAGTCTAAAGCATTGCTGGGCTGCCCTGGTTCGAGGAGGTCAGTCTCTTTCTTTTACAGAGTATCTGCCACTGCAAAAAACGAGGGAACTGTGTGTGGAAGTGATGTGAAACCTTGGTATGCTGGCCAAAACGTACCAAAAAACTTCGAGCAACTCTCATAACTACGCAGTAGAGAGTGCACATGGAAATTCTTGCGTGTTAATTACATGAATGTGTGTTTTGTTACCCAGGAGCAGCCTAATAACTGCAACTACTTCTGTTGGGTTTTCTTTGAACCAGTGCTGAAGGTGGAAGAGGCAGAAGAGAGGAGGGCTGTACTCTTTGGGTTTAGTAGTTGTTTTTTTCTGCAGAGAAAGAAACATATTTTCTTTTTTCTCTTCAAGAAAATCAAACTACCACTTGTAATTGTCAACACTTGCTGTTAAGTTAAAAAACAGCAGATTTTTTTTTTTTAGTCATGTCTTAAATGACAGGCGTGTACGTGACTGTGCAATTACTAGATTGGAATAAACTATGGTTAGATACAGTAAAGAGTTACATCCTGTGTAAGAAGATAAACATGGAAATGAAGACCAGAGAACTAAGTGTCAGAGTTTGTGTATCTGGTTTTGATTTTTCTGCTGTAGAAGCGTATCTAACCTACCTGTTCTGCTAAGGAAAGGGAACTAAAGCAGTAGAGTCTGGCTGGCACTGGGAGTTGAGCTGAATTTGGTCTCTGGAAACATGAACAGACAATCCAGTGAACCTGTTACTGAAAACTGATACCACAAAATGGTATCATGTGGAGACACGGTCTTTGAATTACTCCAGTTTGACCAGTGAACGAATTAAAAGCAGCATGCAAACTTGTTAGTTTATTTAAGTTTTTCAAGCTCTCCCAGGTATCAGGCTTGCAAACTCAGTCTGGCCTCTGAAAGTTGAGTCAGTTCTTCTGCATGTGTGCGTTGTCAGCACTAATAAAAATTTTTGCAGTGGCAGCTCTGTTAAAAGTACCATTGAAGATGCAGCAGCCAACAAAAAACCCACTGCATTTCCCAATCGCCTATAGCAGTGCCTGCAGTGCTAAAGGATTGAATGCGATAAAGAGATACATTTGTCAGAAAACTCAAGCGGTAGGACTCTGGAATACATGCGAGTAACAGCTGAGTACCTTTTTTTTGCAGTTACTTACCAACCATAAATGGACTTTACAAGAGAACACAGAAAAATTGTAATAAGATCTGACATGTTCATGAGCAATGCTGTAAAGAGCCTGGCAAAAAGAAATGCTGTATGGAAAGGTAGCTAGCAGTAAAGTGGTGATGCTGGAGGCGTTGAGGCTGTCAGCAAATAGAAGTGTGTGTGTGAAAACCTGAAATACCAGCATATCCCAGATCCATGGGGTCTGGTGGCACTGCAAACAGTTCTGAGCCACAATTCGCATGGTTACGTTCTACTTCTCCCATCCTCCGAATTTTTGTTTAGCCTTACATCTATTTCAGTTAACTTCTTGATATCCTATTTATTAACGGGAAGTACAAATACATTCATGAGAAGTCCAGAAAGTGAAGAAGCCCTCATTCTCCCCAGCATCAGGGCAAGAAACACATGCTACTCCTAGCTTGTGAGTAAATCCCAGAGCTCCCTAGAGCAATGAAGCAGAGTTCCACTGGCCGATCCTTTAGAGCCAAATAAAACTCCTAGAAGCGTTGTTTTTTCTTAGTGCTTATCCTATATGTGTCCTGCTGCCTAACTCCTATCTCACTAATACAGATCCAAGTGGGAAACGCTTGATTCAGCCACATGCCCATTTGTTCTGCGAGCATACGGTCCTTTAGAAAATAACCCATTTATATCATCTAAAGAACACGTTGGTCAGTTACAGGGGAGAAAACCCATTCACTTTGGGCGCAGGCACACAGGCATTGCAGATAAGGGAGAGTCATTTAGGATGTCACCGTCTCCCTGCTGGGGGTTACTGCCACCACAGTGGAGTTGGGGGGGATTATACTCGTGCTCCATCTTCTGCTTCATTGCACAGCCTGTCAGGTTGCTTTGAAGCACGTCTGGTGGTGGGTTCAGTCAAACCGGCTGCCTTGTACCCCATCCCAGCCTCAAGCAATTCTTTGCCGACTTGAAAGGCAGGTGACCTCCAGCTAGTGATCAGGAGTGATCAGAGTGAGACGGTGACCTCTTCTGCCATTACAGCCGGATCTAGAAGAAACCTGGTGGCTGTGCCCTCCCTGTCACTGGTACTCTGGGACTGTGCCCCTTCCTTGCATACTGTGGAAAGCATAGGAATAAATACTGCAGATACTGTATTGCTTCATATGAATTCCATAGGTTAAAATCAATACCAGGTATAAACAGTGTAGTTTGAGTGACATGTTACCTTTCATTGTCTTTTTATCTGTCCTTTGTCTTCTTGGTCACCCTTTATGCTTTATTTCTGTCGGGGCACTGGTCCATTGCAGCAAGTCCCCTTAAATGGATAGGCATCAGTGTTTCAGACATCAAAACCCAGCATGACTGTGAATTCATGACTTCTTCCTCCCCACTCTGTCTAGACTTCCTAGCTGTTTGCAAGTATGCCAGAAATACTGGTTTGCAGTAATGTTTACATAGTGGTTTATCAAAATATAGTTACCTGGTTAAAAGGAACTTGAACAAATCTTTCGAGTCTGAACTGACCATTGGCTGCCATAGTTCATGGGATTATCTTTTATAAACACTCCAAACAATGCAGACAAGATCTGGAAACTGCCTGCCTTTTAAAACCCCCTTTGAGAATCTTTCTTGAATTTTCAAAGAGTATCAGCTGTGGAACTACACTGGTTTACAGAGCTCAAGGGATCTCTTCCCTCTTTCCTCTTCAAGTCTATGCCTAGGCCTGAATTTTATCCAAAACTGACAAGAAATCTCTGTTATTTAACTATAAAACAAAACCATGCCATATGAAAAATTAAATGTAATCTGAGCAAGTGCAAATGTGGAAACCCTGCTAAATCATGCGGCCCAGAGCTCATCTCATGCACCTCTGGAGTACACAGTTGTTTTGAAAGCGTTGCTGTAGGTCACAAGTAGTCCAAAGGACATGTAGTGCACTTGAGAGAACTTTGGTCTAATCTTCTGGCCCTCAGTGCAAGTCGAAGTAAGTTCTAAAGTCTTAGACATGCTGTTAAACAGGAGAGAGATGTTTAGGAAGGGAAGATCATGAAACATATCCAAATAATTTGCTGTGTTAGCACCAATAAGGGTAAAAGTGGATCTAGAGGAGGTTTCTTCTGCGGAATGCCATACTGTTAACGTGCCCTTCTCCTGTGCACATAGTATTATGGTTAGTTTGTGTTTTTGAGTTATTTTTGTTTGTTTGGAATAGTTGATTTGCTGCAGATAACACCCTTTGTTACAGAAAAATTCTTGAGGCTTCTCTTCTGATCCAAGGTGGAGTTTCTGGTTGCTAAACGTAGTCAATATCCCATGGGGTAAGGCACTTGAACTTGGATTCTTTTCTAAATCATCTGGGTTCATTTATTCCTAATTTTTGTTCTGTGTGTGGGGAGTTCATTCCCATGGCCTATTTATTTCAATAAATCTACTAGAGAGACTTGCACTCAGTTATCAGTAGACAATTCAAATCTACCAATGTAGCTCTTAAGTCTGTGAAATCTCTAGATAGTTAAATGCAGGCGATAACTGTCACCACTTAAAGTTTTGGTGTGACTTTTATTTATTCAAAGACTTAGTTTTGTTCTGCTGAAAAAATAAAATTGCAAAACGTCAGTTTTGCAGACACTGTCACTTTTGTTTGTCCAAAAACCTTTCCCTTCTGTGCTTCATACGTTGCTGCATTGGTGTCTCTTTAGGAAGTGTTCAAGAATTGCAGAGCTGATAGGAAATGGTAGGTGATATCAAACAATCGACACTTTGCTGGCCCAGGTGGGTTGGCTGTGTTCTCTTGCAAGTTGTTGTCTATACGCGCTCTTTTGTGCTGTTTTATGGTGCAAACACCATTATTATAAATTTTCTCGCATCAAACAAGTGGGAAACGTAAACTAGCAACTGGCACAGCCTGGGGATTTTTGCTTGATTGCAACTGAATTAATAAAAGTACATTGTCAACAAGTTACCTCGGTTATAAAACTTTGTTTCTCATAAGAAAAGATTGTATGTACCTGGTGTAAAAAACAAGCAACACCTTTATGCTTGATTAGACATCTTAATATAATGTAAGTTACCTTACAAAAAAAAACTCCAAAAGTGTAGCAAAGGGCTTGGAATTATAATTAGCCATTATAATCTAAAATGTTTCATGGGAAAAAAAATAACATTATATTACTTATTAATTCCACCCTTTCTCATTTTGGTTTTTTCCCCACACACTTTTTTCCACACACTTCCAACTACTAGGCATTCGTAGGAATTATGTCTGTCTTAGTATTGTTTCCAAGTTTTTATTTGATCTCAAAAAGCATTTCATTATGTTTAAGTTAGACAAAGAAGATTTCTTTAATTACTGTGTGTGGGAGCTATTGGAAGCTCAATTACATTTGCAAATTCATTTTTTAAAAGCATTATCATTTTAAGATTAATAATAATAAAAAAATATCCATGATCAGACTATGTGGGACTTTCAAGTTCACTAAGAGTAGTCTCTGCACCCGTCCCCCTATAAGGAAATAATGTCTCAAATGGAAAAATTAATTATGCTAAGAACTGAAGATCAGTACAAGTCTTTGATATTGGGCTATCAATTGTGAATTTGAATGAATAGCAATTTTTTTATTAAGGAGGCAGGATTATCAAAATATGTATTGCTTGCCTTTGTTCAACGTTGAAAATACGATAGAGAGATGAACTTTAAGAAGCTGAGGGAACGGCGCCTCCTGGGGGTGCAGGTGTTGCACCTGGAGAAGGCACGTCTGCACCTGTATTGCTGTCCTGGCTTGGGTGTAACCACTGTGGCTGTAGGTGCGTCTCCAGGAAAGGTGCTAAAAGAGGTCCACATAGTTGTCTCAAGTTTATTAGTGTCTGGAATACGGTAAATGGGGGGTTTTGGTATTTAATTTTTTTTTTTTAAAGGTGACTCCAATTTTGTGTGGCCTGTTGTTGTGTGTTTCACAGAGTTAAAGCGCTCCCTTTCAGAGGGCTGGCCGTAGACCGTAGCAGTTGAAAGCGATGGGCAGAGTGTGGTGCTCGCCATCTAGCTCTGGGATGGAAGCGTTTATGAATCATTTAATTATTTTTTTTTCTGTACCACAAGTGTCACAACTCCAACTATATATACAGTACTGCTCGTGTAATAGCCTGCCTAATTCAGATTAATTGTAGGCTTGCAATGATAAAGGAGCTTCAGCACAGCCGTTACTCTGTCGTACAGATGCAATTAAAACCGTATCAGTGCTGTATAAATAATGCTAAATTAAGTTGCTGTCCTGCCACATGGTGGCAATTTTGAGCTAGTGCACAATGAAAGCTAGTGTCGTATTTTATTCAGAAGGAGAAAAGAGTTTCCAATTTACTTGAATTGCTCTGGAGCAGTGTTATCGCCCAAGAATATAAAGTGTGTAAACTACTGTCACTAAAATATCACTAATAATAATAAGCGTTTCCTATCTTGCTCTTCATTTTAGAGCCAAGCAAAGCTTGAAGTTTACATCTGGTAGTCATGGGATACATGTGCTAGGCTGTTATGGGGCTAAAGAGAGAGATACATTAGCATATTAAAATCTCATAGTGGAAAATAAATTATTTGCATCAAATTATTTACTTTAACTGTTTTCAAGGCAGTTTTAGAAAATGCTAATAGAAATTATTTAGTGTCAGTTAGATTTTCCTGGCTTATTTGGGCAGCCTGTCATTTTGGGAACAGAATCCTCTTCTAAAGAACCATCATTTTTTCTTACTGGAATGAGAATCTAGAAGATACCAGCCTAAAATTAGGATACTGCTTTTTATACTATTTATATCTTGCTGTTGCAGATTTTTAGAGGGAATAAGTTTAGGAAAAATGATTACATCATAAAATAATTGTGGACAAAAGTAGAGCCTAATATAAATCAAGGAAATTTCTTCTTTAGACTCTGCAGTACAAATCTGTATCAGGTGAAAGGGTAATTGATTTTGATTACAAAGCAGCCACAAAACTTCACCCTTAGCTTTCTTATTTTGAAGAGATGTGGAAATAAAGCTACCTCTCCCTCCATGAACCCTCCAGGTGTTTAAGTTATTACTGTTCATACCTTAATGCTTCACTGTGCTTTAAAAACACATGTAACTTCATCCCTGGGAAAGCTTTGAGTGTTTAAGGGTATTTGTCAGTATTCCCAGTATAGCTGGAAACAGTAACGAGGGACAAAGCCATATTAACTGCCACTGTTGGAAAGCTCTGGTTTCAATAGCTGGCTAATTTAATAAAGTCTTGTTACAGTAAAATGATTCAGCTGTAAGCAGCCTGTAAAAATTGTAATAAGCACAATAAGCAATGCACTTCTTTTCCCCGCTCTTTGGGGTAGTGTTTTTTCATGCTGTCAGAGTCCACTACAAGGAACGCTGCAATGTGCTGCAAAGTTGTTTGTCAGTGCCTGGGTTTATTTTTGCAGAGAAGTATTGATTACAGAATGAGAAACATTTGGTTTAACAGCGATCGATGAGAAGCAAACAAAGGACACTCTGAAGTTTGACTCATTTTAATTTGAACGAAAATACAGTACGTGGTGCAATTTATGATGAAATAAAAAATGGTATCTGCTGTCTGTTCTTGTAATCACATTTCTTTCCTGTCATCTGTGGGTGAAATAAGTTTAGACAGACGGAGGACTGTGCGCTGGGTGTGGGACCAGGTTGCACAAGGGAGGTTTGGATGGAGGACTCCTGCCTCCTGTGGAGGTCCTGGGTTTTGAAGAAGGGTGACAGCCAGGTCCTTCTGTCTCTGGAGGTGACCATACCAAAGAGATTTCACCCACCTTCTGTGTAAGACAGATGAGGGGGGACCACCTTGGACTCTTTGACCTGTTTGTTTGGGTTTTTTTGCAAGACCCAAACATAAGATCTCACAAAATACCTATAACATAGAGAACAACTTGCACTTCCCTTTAAACAACAGCTTGGGCTGTGGGGCTGGGGCTCAGGTATATTCTGTGCACTTGAACAAATACCATTTGATCACCATGCATTATGTTGGGGGAATTAAATATTCATTGCATTGGAAAAAATTAGTTACTTTGTTAAAGTAACCAACTGGGAGACCAAGTTGCAAATTCCAGTTTCTATTTCAATTAATATTTCATAATTAATTTGTGAAAAATGGAACTGTTTCACAGTCCCTCTCTCATCCCTTATCCCAGGCTGTTCCGTGGCTCCTGCCTACAGCAGTCTTTCAAAAGTGGCATACAAGCATGATAAAATAGTGTTTTTGAGTACTTTGAATATGCATATTTATTCATATCAGTATTGGGCATTGACTTGCTAGAAAAACTAATGTGCTTCTAGTAGTTGCTATTTGTTTGCTTAATTCTGTTGTCATCGTTGTCTACCTTTGTGGTGGTGGTGTTGTCATCTATTTTGTGGCCAGTTGATTCTCTCTGGCTTGTAGGATTTTGTATTACAGACCAGGCTATGATTCTATTGTATTATGACTTTTATGGCAAGGTATCAGATGCATAGCATCAGAAAATGCATTAAAAATAAACACATAAATACTCAGTTTCAGTTAGCAATGACTTAATGATACTTTAAAATGTAAACAAAAAAATTGTATTCTTTTCTTCCCCTCATTTAAATTCATAGCAAAGTATCTGTTTGAAATCAATATTAATTACACAGAAATTGTGACCCTCTTTAGCAAATGCTTTAAAATAGTTGTTAAAAAATTAATGTGAAGGTTATTAGCCTGATTTTGAGCAACATTACGCCTGTGTTAAATATTCTCATGTAGACTTTTTTTGATGAAATAGTGCTCCCATGTTAGCATAATTAGTAGTACCATAGTAAAACCCTTCTAACAATGCACTGGGGAAGCAAAGAACAAATTCAGGAATACAGAAGAATCTTATTTCTACTTAAACAGTAGCCCTTTTCACTACTTATAAGGTAACCTTACAGATGAGAAGAGATTACATTTGTGCCTCTTTCAGGACAGTTTTGGTATCTGAACTAATCAGTCCAGTTATACCTAGCTGTTCTTAAGAATTGCTTTCCATAAGACTCAAACATAAGCTAAACAGAAAAAGGAGGGACCAGTTCCTCTGCAGATGCTGGGCTGACTCCCTTATGAACAGCAGCTCTCTGTATAGTATGCATGGTGTGTGTATACCACATCCCTTTAATTTTTCACTTGCAATTATCTATCGTTCTAAATCTTGATGCACAGCCACATTTTCGTTTAACATATAGGTAACATTATTGATCAAAGGAGTAGTATGATTTTAATGTGAAATATAAATTACAAATTTAAAAAGAAAATACTCTGGTGTGGTGTGTTGACGTTGGCCCTGCACCCACCCAGCCGCTCTCTCACTCCCCTTCCTCGACAGGACCCGGGGAGAAAACAAGATGAAAAAGCTCATGGATCAAGATAAAGACATGGAGATTTGCTTACCGTTTACCCTTACGGGCAAAACAAACTCAGCTTGGGGAGGATTAATCTAAGACAACACTTTCCAAAGTGCAGTTTGGGGAGTTTGACTCCCCATGTGCCCCTGCTGAGTGGTGCACAGGGACGGGGATGTGGGTTGAGGTCAGTCCCTGACAGTCCCTCTCTGCTGGACCTTCCTCCTCACAAGTTTCCCCAGCTCCAGCGTGGGCTTTCCGCAGGCTGTGGTCCTTCCAGGAATGTCCCCCATGGTCTCTCCACGGGCTGCAGGGAAACACCCGCCTCAGCCCCGGGAGCACCTCCTCCTGCTGCCCCTCCCCAGACCTGGGCACTCGCTGGGCTGTTTCTCACACTTTTTTCCTCACACCTCACTGCCCCTGTGGTGTTTTGCCCTTTCTTGAACGCTGCCGGTGCCACTGATGGGCCCGGCTGTGCCCTGTGGTGGGGCTGTGGTGGTGCTGGCTGGAACCGGCTGGAACCGGCTGTGTGCCCGGGCCTCTCCTCACAGAGGAGCCCCCTCAGCCGTCCACTGCCAACAGCCAGCCACAGACACAGAGCACATCTGATCCACTGACATTAAGAAAAAGTAAGATTATTAGAGTGGCACATTATGGAGGAATGAGCTGTCAACAAAAGAGTTTTAGCTCGGAGGGTACAAGATCGTCAGTCCTGAGGAGGGGAGTCAAGCAGGTCCAGCAGAAAGCGTGGGATAAGACTAGAGGGTTTTGGAATAAGAGATTTGCTTGAGTTAGGCAAATGCTTGAGTCTGGTGGCGATAAGTCCCTGAGTACTTCTCTGACAAGGTATTGTCATGGAGTCGGTCGCCTCATTCAACTGAGGCATCTGCTGATCTTATGTGCAATGACAGGTGAAGGAGTTAAACTGCAAGTCCCTGACTTGGAAGGCTTGAGTGTCGTCCATGTCTAAATTTAAAGTTGACAGCAAAGTAGCCCAGAAAGGAAAAAGAAGTAAGGCGGCAGCCCTTCTGTACAAAACCTTACGGTGCTACATGTTCTGTCTGCATGCTCGGTGCCAAACTCTGTCCAGAAATGAAGGGCCTGTTGTGTAGCTCCGGGCCCCACAGCACCATCCACTGCCATCTGCCTCCTGTGGCAGCCGCCCACCATGTCTGCCTTCATGTTCTGTCATTTCTGTGTTTTCTGCTGGCTGTTGCAACGTCAGGGGTCCCTCAAGAGAGGAGATGTTTGCAGTTTGGTAGAACATGAAGGAACCAGGTGTTGATGTTCATCCCAAATGAATTGAAGGAGACATAAACAGTTAAGCACCTCTTAGGAGACAGGCATCTATCTCATAGCTGCACTGGGTCAGTCCTTAGACCGAGAGCATGGCTATTAATCAGTAACTCTGAAAATAAGTGTTATCTCTTGGTCTCTTCACAGAGTGCTGAGCAGCAATTCAAAATTTTCTGTCAAATACATGTACTATTTTCAGTCTAGCCTTAAATAGTATTCATGCATCTTGTTTTGATCACAAGTATCTTAAATTGGATTCCTTCCTTAACTTTGGGAAGATGAGTTAATGTGTGGTACATGTGCCTGACTGGTTGAGAAATGAAACATTTTGACACGAACATTTCTACAGCTACACAAAAAGGAACTTGTTGAAGTGCAAGGGCTGGCTCATGAGCATAATGAGCAGCTAGTGAAACTTGATTGCTGAAACGTTCATGAAAAAGTAATTGCAAACAGTATTTGTTCAAGTGTTAAAATATGCCAGTACTTGCACAAAAGTACTGGTGGAGTTTGCTAACCCTGTCTTTCACTCTAGTTTGTTCACATAAAATTTTTGCATATTGGAAAGTTGTCAGAAATTTGACAGGGTGAAGTGAAGAAAGTCAGGCTATCTGGAGAGGCTGAAAAAGGGAAGCAAGAGTGAAGTAAGGGTTATACTTCTAAGAGGAGAAGGTTATAGCTGTGCTGCAGAAGGCAGGGAGAGGAAGCAGGGGAAAATAGTCTGAGCAGAGCTCATGGAGAGAAGAAGCTGCAATTAAAGAGGAATTGGCAAGTGGTAGCACATATAACTTCACTGGAAGATGGCAGTGATTTTCCTGGTGTTAAAACATACTGATGCATTTCACATGACTCTTTTTTTATTTAACCTTTTCTTCGCGTGGCATGCTAATTGTATCCCTTTCCAGTAAGCTTATATTCACTATAAAACCTTGAACCATTTCTGACTAGTTCATTTCCTTTCACACACCTTAGTTTTGCACAGGAATAAAGTGGGGTTAGCACAGAAGAGCTTATAAAAGAGGTTATGACAACGTGAAATTTCTGGAGAATTCAGGGATATATTATCTGCTTCCAGGAGACAAAAAAAAAAAATCTCTGCTTAATCCTGGCCTTTCTGTACGTTAGGCTCACTTCTGTCTTCTGACACTTCGTTATGACTTTTCTGCGTTTGAATAAAAATATACTTCTCTTTTCTTGTAGATAAGATCACCAATGCTGGGAGCTACTTTCTCTGTGTAGTATACAGCGTTGTATATGAGTGTTTTGCGTCCCAGAGACCGAAAACTTTCCTAGTGTGGGTGGTCTTTTACTCCTTTTTTCCCCTCCCTGTACAGTATTTAATGTCTGTCATCTGGCTGAAAACGAATCTGCTTTCTGCCTGCAAGACATGGCAGAAGTCCCTCAAGGCGGCCAATAAATTCTTGTGAAGAGCAAGGAAAATGTAGGCTGATGGCGTTACTGCTGTAAAGCTGTCCTTTGGGCAGTCTTCTCCCCATTCATACAGGGCATTTTTGGTAGCTGGGAAGAAAACCGAGAATTTCAGGGCGATTGGTTAGTGCTTTTGTTTCTGGTCTTGTAGCCTTTTGACTTGTTCATTGTTCATCCATTACCCTGAAAGGAGCACAAGTTTTGTACAGCAACAGTATGTGCTCATCTAACTAATACTGTGTCATAATGCTCGCCCATGAGGTGGCTGACTTGGAATTGGATATTTAACTAATTCCAGAAGTTCCTAATGTTTAGGCATTTCCTTCCTGTAACATTATTGTTCTTGCAGTGTGAATTTGTTGCTGGTTTATGGGTACTTTTCTTAAGGTAATTGCCAGGTCCTTTCTTCTTTAAAAAAAAAAAAAAAAGTGGATGTGCTGATCTTTTTGTGTAAGGCGATAATACAGACCTCCCTACATGAATAGAAGGAGTAAATGGTAGCAACAGCATTCTCTGACCTATCAGCAAGAGGTAAATGAAACCTAGAAATAGCTTATGTAGCTCTTTGACCTGTAGGGGAAAGTTTGGATTTGTGAATCTCTGCTGTATATTCAATGCTCTACTGGAAATGTGGTTTTGTGATTAGCAACAGCATGGCCATGCATGTAGATACAGCACACTCTTTCTGCAGGACAGTCAGTGGAGATGTCTGCAATCTGCAAAACATCCTGGCAGTGACGTGGAGGACAGGATACTCATCTGCTTTCTGAAATGTCACGTTTTGTCTCTCCCCCCGTGGAGATCTGGCTTTGTACTTAATGTAGAAAGAAGGTTTATTTGAGGACCAGAGCATGGTCAGCGTAGCAGAGATATAAAGGTAGCTGCTGTATCAGAGTAAGATCATTGTGGCAGTAATGATGCTGAATGAGCGTTGAAGGCATGTCTGAATCACTGGTCTTGAGTCCATTACCATAGTTACTGCATGAGGTAGCTCAGGCACAGCCTGCTTTGAGTCAGCTTGGGCACTCAGGGGTTCATAGCAGTACCTGATTTTCCTCCGAGGTGGCTTATCAGTTACCGTGGGGACAGTTACAAATTTGGTTTTAAGCCCAATTTCTGTAGACACCAGTATCTTCTGAAAGCTTGTCTTAAGCCCTGGGTGGTAACCATATATTTCTTTTATGTCATTTTCCTTGCTAATCTCTGGAAGCTCTGGGTGTCTGTTAGCAGCAGTGAAAGGCATCTATAAGAGAAGATGCTAACAGTGTTCAGCAAGGTCCTCTGGAAGAGTATTGTTTTGAAGCTGGCGTTGATGGGATCTAAGCTGGAGAAATACTAACTGCTTTGAATAGTCTTCCCGTGTAGTAGCCTGAGTTATACTTCACGAGCCGTACTCTCTGTACTGAAGGTGCTGTGTATCTTCTGCCTGGTGCTGAGCACTTTCTGCTCTTCCTGGCAGAAACCAAGGATTACTCAGCACCTGGCAGAACACGGTTATGAAATAGTAAGGACAGTAATTAGATAATTTAGTTAGAACAATGTATTTATTTTCCAGTAATTTGTTTCTTGTTTTACGTTTTCCATTTTCCAGATATTACATATGACCAACTAGACAGAAGCCCTCTCTCTCTGAGTAATTCCCCCTATTTTTTCACAAGCATATAGATATTTCATTTAATCCCTTGCAGCCTCCCTTTGTGGCATCTGCTTATTTATCACTGTCTTTAAGATCCCTTTTGCACTTGGTAATGTTCATATTTTTGGTCCCTTGGTTACTGCTATTGTAAATTATTATCCAGCAAGATTTATAGCCGTGAGAGTTGTACAAATAATCTGTCTCCACCATTTAATGGCTTAACACTAAGATGCCTTTGTTATTTTCTAATGAAACTGTATGTATAATTTCCAGATAAATTTTTGCAGGTATGTAATGAAAATCTAGGTCAGCAATGGAACTACGTCAGACTGTTTGACAGGCTACAAATTGCACTGCACCGTGGGCACAGAGATTTTTCAAAGCACAGAGGTGGTGAACCCACTGTAGCTTTACAATGACTTAACCTTTTCTTAGGCAACTGACATTGGAACCCCTTTGCTGATGGAGTATAACGTACTACCACGTAAATTGCTTGGGTTTTTTTATTGATTTGTTATGTCATTTAAGTGGGCAAGGAAAAATTTAATTTAATTTAGTTTCCGTTTAACAGAGTCACATGGAAAAGACTGCAGATACATTTATTTAATTTCAATAAATTTTTTATAACTTTTCAGTTCATTCCCCTCCTCCTCCCAAATTGCATTTAGGTACTTTTAAAATAGGATTTTGAAATCATTAGGTACCCTTTTATATGATGTTCTTTCTTTTTTAAAAAAAAAAAAAAAAGATTAGGCCATGACATATGCAGACAGTATGTTGTGAGCTGAGTTTTTTGGTCCTAAGTTTTAAGAATTAGCGACAACCATATGGTATTTGCCTTTGAGAAATATTAGTAAAGTTAATGACATTTTTATTTCTCTCATATTTGTTTGATTGGTACTCAGTTTTTTAAAGCATATTCTTTGTCATAGTATTTCAATAAAGAGATTCAAATAGACTCTGTCCTACTGATGGGGATCCTCCTCTCAGCCAAAACAAGAAAACCAGTGGCTGCAGGATCTGGTCCTTCTCTGCTTGTGAAACTGAAGCATTAGGAGATGGGTGACAAGTTGTCCTCTTGACTTGTTTCATGCTTCCCATATCTGCCTTCAAGCAAGATAGATCGGAAATCTCAAATATAATTTTTTACATTTATTTTGAGTGGAGGTAAAGAAAAAGAGCTTTGAATGAGAGGGTAGGTGTTTGTTTTTAAATATGCTGACTTCTGTGAGTCTGAGCTGAGTAAGAGTAGCTCAGCGTGATGGGGATATTCTGAGAGTCTTTCCAGCTCTAGTTTATTATTCTATGTATGCTATACAAAAAAATGATGGGACTGGGTAGTTAAGGTAATTATTTTGATTGTTTGATGATTTTTTTCAAATCTGAAATTTTTGCTAAAAGTATGTTTTATGTGTACAATTAATAAATAATTTTTTATGGTCTTTCAGCGTGAGAAGCTGATACATGAGTTGGAGGAAGAAAGACATTTAAGACTTGAGAGTGAAAAAAGATTACGGGAGGTGACACTGGAGTCGGAGCGTAGCAGAGCTCAGATGCGTGGGCTGCAAGAACAGTTTTCCAGGTATGTTGCATAAGTAAACTATATTCAAAATATGGGAAGAACATACTTTGGTGCAAAAAGATTGATCAAACCTGTTGATAGCTTGAATGGATGTAATCTAAGGCAAAAACTGCTCTCCCTCTGAAATTCTGTAAACATGGTGGGCTTTTGGCTAAATGACTGTTAGCATCCTATAAAACTTAAAAGGCTTATACCATCATTCTATGAAACAGTGAAAATTTTCATTTCTAGAGATTTTGCATTTTTTACAATTCCCAAGTACAAGTCTTCACTTCTCAAAAAGTGCATGCCATTGATAAGTCGATATTTGGCTGCTTATTTCTGTTAACCAACAAGAATGGGTTCAATCAATCTGAATAAAGGAAAAAAAAAAGTGATGACTTTTACCAGCTGGGTAATCATTCTGCTTGAGCATGCTTCAGATCGCTTCCTGCATTGACTGCACCAGAGCTTTGTGCTACAACAGAGCTCCACTTACAAGGGAACCATCTTAGAACTGGGATTTAAGACAAACTGTTCATTCATGTGCTGACAGTAAGGATTTGATTTATTTATTATTTTTGTGATGCATGATGAGATCTTTTACATGAAATTGATTTTTTTTATTGTTTTTTTGTCACATGAACAGAAACAAAACAATCAAAACAAAACCAAAAGAGAAAATGGAATTTTATGTTGTGTCTTTTCCATCAAGACTGAATTCCCTCAGGCCCCTGAATTGTTGAAAAGTTCAAGTTCAGTTTAATATGGTGAAAACAAGCTGTGGGGTGGGTTTTTGCTTCGGTTATTTTTGTTGGGAGTTTTTTTAGGGTTTTCTGTGTTAGGCATTTTTTGTGGTTTTTTTCCTCAGTGTGTGCCATGCTGCTTCTCTGATCTGAGATTGGGTTTCTAGGCAACGCTGCAAAAGCCGTTAATAGCAATAATAATTTTTTTTCTGATCTGTTATTTTGTTTTTGGAAAATTTCCATTAATCCTCTTCAGGTTTAAAAAAACTATCAAAGTGTTTCTTTTACTAAAAATGCTAAGGGTATTTCTTTTTTAGTTTTTTGTTGTTGTTTTTTTTCCTCTTTGGTTTAATTTTTTACTTATTCTGATGAGACTCCCTAAGTAATATACACAAAATAAATCCATGCTATGAGTATTCTTGGTTAGAATATTTTTCTCTATTATATATTAATCTTTGTTTATGGAAGAATTTCCTGAGGTCCTGAATTTAGAACAGTACTATTGTTAAAATAGCTAGAAGCCTTTGAAATAAACTTTAAAGATGGAGCAGCCCTGATTAAGAAAAAAAGCAAAGAGGAGGTGAGGCGAAACCAGTCTCCAGAGTAATGCACCCAGTAACTTGGTAAAATTTTAACTGTTGCATATTCAGATCTTTTTGGGATAACCCTTCATTATTCCTGTGAAACTCTGGTAATAAGATCCAGTTCTACAGTGTTTCTGAAAAGAATAACTATATTATTAGTTAGGATCCCTGAAGTCCACTATCTTCAAATTAATCCATTCTTTTTCTTCTGTTACTATTTGCAGTCTAACTTGCTCTGGTCTATCAAGAAGCAGAGGAATGCAAGTTCTTTGGATTAAAGTTGTTTGTCTCTTTAATTTCATACCTCTGATTTAGATAAAGGTGAATGCTGTCTAAATCAGTATTACGTTTTTTGTGAGGCTGTCTGCACGTTAGCTATCGTGTTTGAAGGCAAATTTAAATATTGCTTTTCTTTAATGGCACCTGAGATTGGCCTTGTTATTACCAGCGTTGAAAACTGCCATTGGGTTCATTGGGCTATGATTTTGTTTTAGTGTAGACCAGATGCTAGGAAGGGAACACATCACTTAAATACTTAATTTGCTTTTAAAACATTACGTTTGTTATGATGAATATTAGACCTTACTTTTTCTTATGTTTAGTAGAATATTAAGATATTTGCTTACAAAAACAGACTTTCTCCCTAAATGAGTGTATTTTTTCTTACTGTGCTGAGCAATTAATGAAACCGGCAACTAGATAATCTTGTGCTGCTTACGGATTTTGTATTGTTTGAAGGATTTGAGACTCTTTTCTCAGTTTGAGAACAATTAAATGGGACAAGACTGGTGGTGATGGGAAGAGATGTTAAAATCAAGCAAATTAGAATTACTTTGGAAGAAGATGGCTAGAGAGTAATACTTTAGGCCCAAACATTCTGGCTTTCAGGTGCAGATAGGCTAACATAAGAACATATAGCACAAATCTTTTATATCTGTGTAATTCCTGAACAGAGTGGATTTACACAGACATTCCTACATATACATGCAGTGCAGTAGGTTTAACTGTTATTTGGAGATGTTTCTTTGCATCTCAAAATATTTTCTCTGCATCTTTGAAAGAATGAAACATAATAGTTTGTGGAAAGCTGTACAATGACCTTTGTAATCCGGGGAGGAAAGCTGCCTATTCCTATCTGAAATTGTGTGAAAACTTTAATCTGTCATATAAGCATATAGTTTGAGATGGAAGAGTTCAGAAGGCAAGGGTTTTTTTTATTGATTGACATTTCTGTTCTTACCAAGTAAGCAATATTCCAGGCTAAGACTCTGAAATAAATCGAAGTTCTCTTTCTTAACATGTGTATAAATCTGCCAGAGCCTTAAAGTGACACAGTGGTTAGTTTGATAAATACATGACAGTTTCTGTAGAAAGAGAAAAAGCTTTTAAAACCAAATTTATTTTCCAGAATTTTACTGTGGCGTACCCATGTAGTTTTAATTTTGTTTTCCAGTTTTATTGGAGGTGAATATATTTAAGGTGTGGAAAGATCCTACAGGAAAACCATTTAATGCTAAAGCTAGGATTTTACACTGTAGTTGAATACAGTTATTTTTGCATTGCCTTAGTATAATCTCACCTTTAGGTAAAATCCTTGATGTTTTCATTCTCAAAACCACTGAGATCTGTTGCTTGCTGCACCTGTCCTGTTAAATTCTTTAAGGCCCCTTTTGGCATGATAATGTATAGATGAATGTTGTTCAATGCACAAAGACCCCTCCAGGGTCGTGGGTTTGAGCCCCGCGCCTCCAGGGAGAGGTATGGGAAGAGCACCTGTTTTTGGTTTCAGTGGCAGGCCGGCCCGAGCCACGACACTATCCCTATAAATACCGATCAGCCCAGTCTCTTCCAAGACAGTGTCAGACAGTCTGACTTTCCCATTTTGATTATTGGCAAACGTCGTGTATATACTGGTGGGTCACCATTTAAGTTAGTATTTTGCCTGCTGCGTCTTTATCCAGCTCTGGAAGAAATTAAGTTTATTCTTTTTGGTTTGTTTTTTGTTTGTTCATTTTGGGTTTGGATTTTTTTTGGTTGCTAACAGTTTAACATTAGTTTCTTCTTATATCTTGGATGTTAGAGAAGAAAATACACTGTGTACCTCCTTGTTCTTGGTTTCAGCTGTGCTCTTCCTACTTTCAGCATCTTCCTACAACAGTAGAAACAGAAATGCAACAACCCTGCCCAAAGCAGTAGGTGTGATTTATAGTATCACTCTAAAAAGCACACTAATACACCCAACATAAATTGATTACATTTCTCTGCTGTACATCAGTAGAGCAATAGAAATTGTTGTCTGCTGAGTGTGTACAGTACATGTGACTTCAAACTGGGATTAAATGTTAAAGCAGTAAAAGAGGTGGCTTTACTTAAGTTATTTTGATTACTATTTTGCTCTAAATGAAACAAGTTCAATAAAACACACTATTGTAAAGTATATCTATAAACAGTAATTGAAGAGGCTAGTATTAAATCTTAAAATCCCCCTTGGGTAAATTTCAAAAATTCTTTCAGTTAAGATGATGTTGTTTATAGGTATCAATGTCTGTGACTGGAAAACTGCCTTAGGCTTTTAAGAATGGATGTTATTGGAAAAGTAGGAAATGGTCCTTGTTTGATCTACCAGGGTCCTGCGAATGGGATGAGTGCAGTTCTCATTAGATTGTATTTCAGCGTTCCCCTCACATTAATTTTGACCGGAGGGTTAAGCCTGTCACTTCTGACAAGGGGAAAAATGACTACTACAAATCTGATAACACTTCGCATAAAAGGACTGTGTGGTGTTGCTTTAAGCACATTCTACTTGCTTTTCTCCAATTATTGTTAATTCCCCTTGCTCCATTCTGGCTTGTCAGCAGGTGAGTGGAAATGGTAATTGTTTTCCTAGCAGCTGTGATAAAGAGATTTTTTGCATTGCATCAGCATGTTGATGTTGCATCATCACATCATAATTTCTAACGTATTGCGTCTGCTTGGTCTAGAGGTCACCACCTGCTTGCACTTCAGTGGCCTTACTGCCATGACTGGTAATCCACATGCAATAGAGACCATGTCTGGAAAGTATAAACTAGTAGAACACTTCAGTAGCCCCTGTGGTTCGTCAGTTTGTCTAATGTCCATTAAATGCCAATTTAAACCATTAATAACTTTTGTATTTAGTTTCTGGGGAGGTTAAAATGCTCTCCTGGCAGCCGTTGATGGTATTCCTTTGATTCTGTCATAGCAGGGATGAGTAAACTACTATGTGGGAATTCACTCCTTGTCTCAGAGGAGGGTTACGGAAGGATCTGTCTACAGTTCTCTTCTTTTGTGTAGTTCTGCAGTAATCTCTTATCATCCTCCCTAAGTGGCATGTAGGTAGGGTTATTGGGGGAGGCAGATTGTCACAAAGATAGAGTCAATATCAAAGGCTGACCTTGTCATCCTGCCCTATGTTTTTAGATACTGCCAGATTTTATTAGATGTGGCTGTGTGAAACATTACAAAGAAAACTAGTGAATAAGTATAAAACACAACTTGCTGACTTGGAAGTGCTCCATGTCTGGTGCATATCTCACTTGTACGCTTACTTCCTCCTTTGCTGCTGACGACAACATGTCCATCTTCAAACATGTTGTTGTAGGTTGATCTTGGCTGGCTGCGAGGTGCCCACCCAGCCACTCTCTCACTCACCCTCCTCAACAGGACTGGGAGAGAAAATAATAAAAACCTCATGGGTTGAGATAAGGACAGAGAGATCACTAACCAATTACCATCAAGGGGAAAGCAGACTCGATTCAGGAAAGATCAATTTAATTTATTGCCAATTAAAAATAGTTTAGGATAGTGAGAAACAAAGACAAAACTAATAACACTTTCTCCCACCCTCCCTTCTTCCTAGGCTCAGCTTCATTCCTTCGTTCCCAAGTCTTCTACCTCCTCCCCTGAGCAGCATGGTGGGCGGCAGGTGGGGAGGGAGCTGCTGTGATCAGCTCAAAGCACGTTGTCTCTGCTGCTCCCTCCTCCTCACACTTTTACCCTGCTCCAGCGTGGGGTCCCTCCCACCGTGGTCTTAGAGTGCTGGGAGGCCTCTCCGGTGTATGGTGGGGGGGTCGGCTTCACAGACAGCAGTGCGGTGGGCAGAGTGCTTTCACTGGAGGACTGCTTAGCTCTCGGCTGGACTTGCTGAGCCCCAGGAGGTGGTGTGAATAATGTTTTACTAGGGCTTTGACCTAATGCTTAGGATATCGATTTTGTCTTTTGATTAGCATTGACAGAGTAAAAGGATGAAGTTTCTTTTAGATTAACACTGATGGGGTGAGTATATTAGTATTTTTATTTATGTGCATGTAAGACACTTAGGTACATATTTCATCTCTAATCGTTGCTTAGAAGTGTCAAGCAGTATTTTAAGTAAAATTGAGGAGCTTTTGTGTGAATAGTTTTTATCTCACAGAAAATAAAGGAATGGTTTTGCTACACCCATGGAATTAAACCCAAAGAGGAGGTTGCCCTGAGTTATATGTGGAGTCTGGCCCCACTCAGTTTGTGGGCTGCTTTGAACTAAATGTGCTGGTTTACTGTTGTTTTACCAACAAGAAGAAAAAAAGGAATTTTGTAATTTTTCATACCAGGCATCACTTTTTCCACTCTTCTGTTCTGTGTATGAATATGGTGGTTTTGAAAGTACATGCACATAAGAAATATTTTCAAAGAATGCGTTATCTCAGTTGTCTTCAAAAACTACAATTCTCATTCTTATGATAGAAACCATCAGTTTGAAATACATATTTTCATACAGAACTTGAGAAAGAACCAAAGCAATGAGGTCAGAGTGACTGCAGAGAACTGAAGAACCAATCTAAACTCAAAGCACAGAAGTCATGCAAGGACCAGAAGTTATAGCAGACTATATTATGTGACGTATATTGACTTAGGTAGCACTTTTAGAGAGCAATGGATTGCTTTGCTTCAGGCATTATTAAAGATGCACGTAGAGGTACATGCAGTTTCTGAATCTTCTATGGACTTCAGGCGCTGAAGCTACATTAAGAGCCAGCCCTATTTCAGTACCCTGATGCACTAGTAAATCATGTGGTGGTGTTTCATGGCAGTTCTTAGTTGCTGAAAGCTTCTTTCAAGGGGTCCAGGGAAATAGGTAATTTTTATCTTCCACAGACAAAAAAATGGCTATCTGTTTGCTCAGAAAATCCTGGGTTTGGTTTGTATTTATTTATATGCTGACAGTACGCGTCATACTTGTATTTCTGGAAGGTTGCATCTATGGCCTTTTACTGATTTATCAGGGCATGAAATGATACTCTGCTTCCTCTATTCTAGGTAGCATTACAGTTTAATAGGATATAGTGTTTTTTTCCCTTTACATACTGTAACAGATTAGCACTAAAGTAGTGCTAGGTTGCAGTGTTAATCCTTTGGTTTACCCTGTCTTTTAAAACATACAAGACAAAGCTTAACATAAAAACAATATATTAACATTTTTACCACAATCTAACATTAGGTTACCAATGCCCCTGTACACTCTGTCCACACATAGCATATAATCCCCTCCATGCAGTAATTTTTGTAAAAGGAAGATGATTTGAACATTCTTTGCACTCCCGTGCCATGGTCCCGACCACGCAGAACCTGTCTATATTAGATAGTGTGGGGTATGGATCCATAATCTCTCTTGTTCTACGTCTGTTTCATTCCCAAAGTGAGAGATCTCCACCAGTGCTGAAGGAAGCTCCTGGAAGCATGTACCAAATAATACTGCGCTCGAGAGTAATAGCAGGGATTCCTGTGCAGATTGTGTTTACAGACCCTTTTATGTTGGAGCACAGTGAGAACCTCATTTTGGTGAAATTGCAGACTCCCTTGCTACTGCTGTTTAAAGAGATTGAGGTTCGCGTTTGGTGTTTTTTTGCTGTGAAACCCTGTACCTGTCAAAGTTCACAGCTCTGTGCATTTTATTTTGCACAATAATAGGCATTTTTTTGCAAGTATTTCTAGCTACAGATAATTCTCCATTGTAAAATATGTTCAGATTTATGAAAGGACAGTGCTGATATAGGAGCTGAGTTCTATCACTGAGTAACGTTGCTGTCTAAGAGCTGTGCTGTCATGTATGGTAAGATGTAAGATGTATGGTAAGACAGGACAATTGGTGGTAAGGAGGACTTCTGTTACTTATTGGTGGTTTGCTGGTTTTATAGATGTATTTTTAAAATTGCGTTGGAACATACAAAGTAGTGACTGTTTCTTTCCTGTGGAACTTGCCATAGTTTGGTTTCTTTCGAACTTGGGAAATCTGGAAAGTCACAGATGTATCATGTGCTATTCTGCAGTTCCTTGATGCCATATAAGGTAAAGACACTGATCAAAACCAACACATTCCTTCACATATTTCGTAAGAAGATTCTTTTGTTAGACATTACAGATACCTTAATTCCAAGGACCAGCAGAAGGATCAGCAGATCTGCCAGAAAAAGATCTGCAAAGATCAGCACAAAATCATTTGTTTTCCTTTAGTTTATTTTTTCCCTTAAGTCAAGCCATTTGATATTAATTAGCTGTGGTCTAAAAGAAGTGTTTTAAAATGCTTTCTTTTAACATTATATTGTCAATTCTGAGCCATTTTTTGAGAAAGAACCTGCTCTGATTACACTGGAAGATCATAATCTTTTTTTCTTCATAGTTTGCCTTGATTATCCCATGCATGATATCTCTCTATGTGAAAGACCAAACTCCTTCATAGAATCATAGAATAGTTTGGGTCAGATGGGACCTTTAAAGCTCGTCTAGTCCAACCCCCCCTGCAATGAGCAGGGACATCTTCAACTAGATCAGGTTGCTCAGAGCCCCGTCCAACCTGACCTTGAATGTGTCCAGGGATGGTGCATCTACCACCTCTCTGGGCAACCTGGGCCAGTGTTTCACCAGCCTCATTGTAAAAAAATGTCTTCCTTGTATCTAGTCTGAATCTTCCCTCTTTTAGTTTAAAACCATTACCTCTTGTCCTATCACAGTAGGCCCTCCTAAAAAGTTTGTTCCCGGTACTTAGGTCACCTTTTTATTTGGAGGTATGATGTATCTAGATATTTATAAACTAATAGGGTAAACTAAGGTGTTTTAACAAAGATTATAAAAGGATGAAAAGTAATTTTAAACCAAAAATCAGGTAGAAGCTAGGAGGATAGAAGGGCATATAATAGACGAGAAAGTAGAAATGCTTAACAGCTGTTCTGTCTTAGTCTTCCCTAAAGGAAAATAACAGCATACATGTTATGTCAATAAAGATTGACAAGGATGATCTGAGATCGCAAGATAGAATGTGAAAGGTAACCAGTTAAAGAATTAAGAGAAGTAGATTCAGCCAGAATGTCTTGATCATACTCACAGACACCAACTGTAGTCAAACAACTTCTGACAATTATATGTGTAGGCAGTTGAAGAATGAGTGAAGTCCCAAAGGAGTGCTATTTACTTATATATAACTAAGAAATTGTGCACAGAAACATTAGACTGATTTGTTGTTAATAAAATTTAGATATGGTTCCATAATAGTCTTCATGAAGAAGACTAAACAGTTGTGGTCCCAGTGCTCAGTTCAGTTGCCTGTGCTGTAATCGTTAGCTTCTGAGAAACTATTCCAGGACAAATATTTTTATTAAATTTAATATACTCAGAGAAGAACTGCCATGGTTAACAATGCTCTGTAGTGTTTCTCTTGAAGTGCTTTTGAAGTTAGAACATGGCTAGAATCAGATGCTACATCCTTAGTGGCAGCTAGAGATGAACTACTTTAGGAAAACTTTTTCATGATGGAAAAAAATTGCGATATTCCCATGTCCTGTGATGGGAGGTTAATCCCTTACTTGACCCATTAGGAACCAACCAAATGTATTAGAATAACTTTACAATATTTTGCAGAAAAGATGGTAGGCAATGTATTCAAAGGTGACAAACTTCAGTCTAGATTGCAATCATAAAACTGTAAATCACTTTTGTATATGTGTTCACATGTGGTTTAAAGATATTAAAATGGAAGATTGCCTTTGCTTATGAGACCTCCTAATTTTGTCAATTATATATACTATTAGTCTCCTTGTTAAAGGACTTTACCAATGACATACTTTGAAGAAGCATATAGTAATGGCTCCATGTAATCTGAAAATTCTTCTGTTTCAAAAAAGGCGGCCTTTCAAATAACTAAGTGCTTTTAAAACTACCAGTAATTCTTTCTGCCATGTTTCCTACCAAAATAAATAAGACAGAGTTTTCTTTTTAATTTTGGTGGTGTAGAAGTCTTCAACAGTGTAGTTTATTCATGAAAAATTTTCTACTTTAGATTGTATGTGAACCTTTGTCTTTTAAAAGTATTCTCTTAATTTTGTAATACCTGTATAACAAAAGAATATTAAAAAGAAAATGGAGGGAATACCTCTGAGAGAAGGACAATGTGGTAATGAAGATCTTGAATCCTTACAGCAGAATATACTACCGAGAATCACCTTTGAAACATCATTGTCATTTACATTTCTGAATCCAATAATTCAAAGAGATCTGTGTAAATGAAAATTACATCCCAGTGAAATGATTAGAGAAGTTAAACTAGGTAAGGAGAATGGGCAAGAGGAAAGCTGGTAAAGAACAGATGTTACCTTGGGGTCTGTCATGGATGACTGTGGTAAATTTAAAGACTTTTTAAAAGCATCGATCTCGTTTGAGCTACAGGATTGTCTACCACAGTTGTTTACTACACCAACACGATGCTCAGTCTCTCTTTATAATATTCCGATTCCCTGTGGTGTTGTAAAGTATTACCTTTTATTAATTACCCATTCCTAGGAAGGGAGAGGATATGAAATGGAAATGACAAGAATGTTTTGAAACCTTCATTGCATGTGCTTTTCATAACTGAGAACCTTACGTATGCTCATGCCAGGCATACATGTGCTGCCCGTGCTTTGAGACTAATTTCTTCAAAGTGAGCAGTTCTCTTGGACAGTCAAAAAGAGACACGCTTTTAAAATCAATGCGTATAATGTTAGTTAAGACTGATCTTCTGATTCCATGATTAGATTTAAGTCACTACCCAGATAACATGGATTTATCCCATTTTAATTTTCTGGTCTCATCACGCTTGGCGTTCCTTTTGACATATGACTGTAAACCTGTACTTAAAAGCCATATCTGATATGCCATTTGCAGATTATAGACCATTTCTCTTTACTAATGGGTCAGAGAGAAGCTTGAGTTTGTGATCACGATCTTTGTGTTGTTTTTCTGTTAGATGCTTGAGGTGGCTTGTATTAATAATTTTCCTATACTATAAAAGTTGTGTTATAAACTGTAAATGTATCATTAACGGGCAGCGGTGTATATTCAGATTGATGGTGGTAGGTACAGAGCAAATTAAACCATGAGGGAATATTATGATTAAAAAGCTGACATAAAACCAAATGATGTTGATAGTTATAATTCTCTTCTATGAGCATGATTGGAATTTTCAAAGGATCATTGGTTGACCGAGTCTAAATTTCATCTTTACAATTTTACAACAAACTAAAACAGGGAGCCTACACTCCCATTCTACTTGCAAACACATAAAATCTGATCCAGAAAAATGCTCAGCCTTTTTGAGAAACTGGTGTGCCTTCTGCACTCTTTTAGGGCAGAAGGAAAGGAGTGCTTCAGGTACCTTTGGGGAGTTTGGTGCATTAAATAGTACAGATGTGCAGATTTGTGGTACAAGGGATAAGAACATGAAAGCCTGGATGTTATCCCTCTGAGTAGAATAATAGGGGAATCTTTTGTCTTAGATTTCAAAGCAAGGTTTTCTGTTTTTCATACAGAAAATGTGTGTATGAGGCAGGGATGAGAAAAGGACTTTCTCTAAAGTACTCTAAAGGAAATGGTACAGGCAACAGAACAGGAAAACACGCACAACGATGTCCTGACTTGGTATCGCCTGTGTTCTCTGATGGTGGGCCCTATAGATTGGGACTTTTGCTTCTCACTTTCTCAACAGTGAGAAACTGTTGTAGGATCATATCTTTGCTCACAGTTTGCATAGCTGACTTTCTAATGCTGGTGTGCAAGTAAAGAGCTGGTCTTTAAATGTGACCAAGGCATAATTTGTAAATATAATCAGTTTGTCATCCTGCTCTGCATAACCTCTTAAGTACCTACACTAACTAATGGAAATAGAATAGTTTATCTGCCTGACTTGAGGTGGTAATACATTTTTTCAACCTAGTAGCAATTTGTAGTCTGCATAGATTGGATTGTTTCACAGGAGAATTATTATGGTAATTTTAATTTTATCTTAGAACTTGTAATTATTCCACAGTATTGTTCTAATGTAACAGGCCATGCGGTAGTTCATCTGTCTGTCAGTGCTCAAAATTGGACAGGGCAACTTAAAAACTTAGTTTTAATCTTTTTATTTTATAAAAATGTTTTGGGTGTGTGTTTTCCTCTATGAGCACATTTCAAATATGATTATTAAAAGTTGCAGCAAGTACATTTAAAGATGAAAAGCTATTCTATTGGGTGCAAACTGGTTTGGAGTTTTTCTTCTCAGATAAACATTAAGAGAACAGGATGGGATTTGCTTTTCTTGTATAGTCTTCTAGACCTAGATCTTGTAATTATTCATCCCTTAGTCTGAGACTACCTTTTGTTAGATGCTCTACAGGTACATCCTCAGGGTTTTATGCACTGAAGGCATAAGAAGTTTGTTTCAGCTGCGTGGATGTTGCTTGTGTATTTTCTTGATATATGTAATGGAACTTGGTTAGAGAAAAAATGGGTCTTAAAAAAAAAAAGATACTTGGTTTTAGTCCATCAGTGTCAGTAAGGATGGCTGTGAGGTCTTCCCTCACTCCTCTTTGAAGGAAGGGCTTAGGATTCTCACAGAGTTTGGATCTTGACCTGTCAGAGGAAATGGCCCCTGGAAAGGAATGGGCATTTCCCTTCTTAAGGATGAAGAAAGCATTGAAGGACAAATGCTAGTTTTAAGTCATCTGACATTATTTGAACTATTCAAATAAATAAGGAAAATTGGTGGGCCAGATCCTCACCGGCTCCTGAAAGGTGCTAGATGACAGCACTAAAAATGCAACAAGAGTCGACTATATCAGGCTTATGGCAGGAATGGACATAAATAATTATCATGGGCTTTGCTCGTAAGGGATTTATTGCTTAAAATCTTGATATTTTTTGCGGTATCATTAATCATGCTGAACTGATATGACTAATATGGTTATAATACCTAACTCCATAGGGATTCTGCTACAATTTAGTAACAATTACTGTCTACTATTGCAGATAGCTTTTATTGTAAAGCATTGCCAAAAATTTTAACGTGATTATCTTTGGTCATAATGTATGCTTCCATTTCTAGGTACTGTAAGAAAATGTGGATTGATTTGAATGATTGTTACAGTATAACATGGTTTTAATTCCATGTGTAGTGCCTGCCTCATCATCTCAAATTTTACAAATTGGGCACTGGTACCCTTCAGTTGTGTTGTGTATTAATTAAATAGCATTAATTAAATATGTATTTCAGAAAGCATCCATTATCTTCCAAGCATGCAGTATAATAATTATGGATGGTTTATTCTGAAAACATTGTCCGAAGGATGTCAATAGAATAGTGTTGCATAAAACGATAGGTTCCTCTTCTGAGAATCAGATAGCTAAGGATATGCCGCAAAAGGATGCAGAGAAACTACAAATCCCATTCAGAACAAGTCACATCCCAGAGAACGCTGAGTATTATAGGTTGTTGATGCACACTCTTAGTTTACATATACCCTGGAGAAGATTTTTCTTTTGCATCATTCTGTTTCATGATAACTGAATCCCAGTTCAATTGCTTTCTTCAAGATAAGGGATTTTACTCTTCTTGGTTTTCACCACCATTCCAGATAGGAGGGAAAAAGTGGCACGCTGAGGAAGAGTTGCATTTGTCATGAGAAAAGTGGTTACGAAGAGATGTGAGACGACGAGGCTTAACGCTGCAAGGGAACAGGGATTTCTGTATTCTCTTGTTTTGGCACAGGAAGTTGTGCTGCATTTTAGAACTTGACGTACCTTCTTCTGCAAGCATTTTTAACCCTCCTTTTTGTTCTATATTTTTGGGATTTTAATTGTCCAGTTTTTCATACTAGTACTTAGCAGAGAAAACACATCCTAACATACGTTGTGCCTGCACTGGAAATCCAAGTAAACTGGTTTTTTTGAACTGAGTTTTCATTCTCTAGGAATACAGATTAGATCATTAAGTTGTAGTGCCCTTATCGGTGTTTGCAAGCTGCAGAGTCTATTAATTGAATGAATGTGTCATGGGTTGATATACTGTCTCACCTGATCAGAAGGTAACCTTTTTCTGTCTTTAGCTATAGGTTTCATCCTTCATCCTAAAGCCTTTTTAGAGGCACTGGGTTGATTGTGGTTTTATTGCTGTGTTCCATTTGTCTTCAGTTGCCAGGTACCTTCCAGCTTGTAGCTACTAACCATAAGAAAACTAATCATGTATAGATCACATACAGATGATAAGCAAATAACAGTAAGCCTTTGTGTATATTCCTTTTTACTGGAAAAATCACTAAGAAACCAGAAAATTCTGACCACCTGTACTACTTTCAGAAAGGCAAGTTTGTCAGAGAGAGGTAATCAGTAGATTAAAAAGCCAGAGATTGACTGACTTCAAAATTACAGTTACAATTATGGTATATCAAAGTGCATCTGTGCTAAAAGTGGTCTACAGCAGAGATCCCTGCCCATGGCTTGTTGAATGCAAGTGTATCTCAGAATATGAATTCTGTTCAAGACAAAGTATTTCTTAATCTTTGCAAATAATGTAAATTTCTTCTTCTGCTGCTACGCTTGTAGTCTTAAATTGAAGAGAAAAAACAACCAACAACCCAATTGTCAATGTCTTCCTTAAAAGGCAAATAGTCTCAACCGTTCACAGAGAAAAGAGCTCATTTTGTCTGAGACTATGCAGTAGTGAATAGTGGGAGAGTATGTTATTTAGGTGTGAATTTATTGTAGAACCTGTTAAAGAAAGAATGAGGGAAACTTACAGTTTAAAAAATATATATGTATTTGAGTTTCATGGAGGCCACTTGGATCTATTTCTGAAATATTAGTTGAAGACAATGTTAGTGTATACAGGGAAGAATAATGGGTCACTGGCTTCATACTGCAGTGAGTATTGTGTTGTAAAAATACTTTAAGTATTTTGGGTTTCATTCAGCTCTTGTAGTCATGTGCTGAATTTCTGAAATATATCATTGCAAAATAACGAGCAATATTTTCCTATCCCAGACTTCCCTGCATTTCGTTGTGAGCCCTCTGTTGCATATTTTGTGACATATTTAGTGTTTATTGCAGTGCTATATGTGTTTTCTCAATCAGTATGTTTGTAATAGGACAATTATACTGGCAACTGCAACGTGAAACACATGCATCATGTTCCATTGTGGTGCTGGCAGGATGAGAAATGTCAATTGAGGTGGTTGTAAGAGGTTTCCTAATCCTGCTGAACTAAGGAGTGAGATTCTTTCTGAATCATTGCCATCTGGAGTATATAAAAATGTGAAATAACCTTTTATCATTAGGTTGGCACATGCTACTGGAGCAGTATTGGCATTGATGAAGTTCTAATGAAATGAAATACTATGCACTGAGAAACACTCATGCTTCATTATTTTGCCAAGGTTCTTCAGAACCGTGCCCTCCAATTTATGAAGGTTATTGAGTAGTTAATATTGTTTTAAAGATAAAAGACACAGAGTCTTTATGTATAATAACCTGACATTTTAATATGGATATTAATCTAGTTATAAATACAAAAAAACATGCATGTGGTGGAGAATAATTTGTAATTCATACTATAATCAGGTAATTTAGCTCACTCTTTCCAATTTCTTGACTTATTCTACTTATTTGACAGGTATTTATTGCCCATAAATTTTAGGGTCCAAAATTAGGCCAAGAGGCTTCATCCCCCACTTTGTCAGAAGCAATCATGGCACATAATCCTTCCATAATCTGATCACACCCGCTGTAGAATAGTTGTTTTGTTCGACTGTTGCTATTGCACGCCTGTTCTGTACTGAACCGCTCTTAGTTGTAGTACATACACTACTGCTCAGTTTATGCATATTTGTTCTTATATCAGGTTCATTTTATAAATACATACTGACTAATCCTGTCCCCAGCCTTTGCTTTACAAGACTAAACGTGCCAATCTTTTTTAGCCTCTTTCCTGTGCCTGTTGCAATATAAGTTAATTTTTCTTAATTTTTCTTGAAGATATGCAGTCTGAACATGTATTTCAGATGGGTTTTACCATTTTCACAGGTATTTTATGTCTGTTACTGCCGTCTTCCTAGAAGAGGTGCTTTTCCTCACGTTGGATTTAGTTCCTCAGTATAGATGAGAGGAGAATACTGCCAGGAAATATACCTGGCACAGAGTAAGATGCCCATAGGTGTCTGTAGGTGACTTGTTTGAGAGTAAATTTCTGGACTTTCTTTAGCAGTACCCTTACAGGGAGTGGAAGCACAGGCTAAGTTCCCAGCACGCTTGGTGTTCATGCTGCCCACACGCATCTTCCTTTCTGATCTATTCCTGTGCCTTCTCTTCTTGCTGTCCTGAATCCTTTCCCATCTATCTTCTCTTATCTGTTCTTCCTTCAGTCTCTCTTTATCTGGTTTCTCCTTCACTCAAAACACCCAGCTGAGTTTCTGAATGGCCAGTAGTATAATTCTTGCATCCAGGAGAAACTGCTATTTGCTGTGTATTTGCTGTTGTTTAGCAAAGCTTATCTAGTTAGGCACATTTCTAGTTAAAAATACTGCCTGAGTCAGATGTGGAATCTTAATCACTTTCAATCTTCAGTCTGTGCCTTACATCCTCATTTTGAAGGGTTAATCATCATGGAGTTCAGAGAACTAGATGACAGTCCTCTTTACTCTTCAGATTAAACAATATGAAGGCCAAGAGGTAAGGTTGGATTTAGAAGATGAAGGATTAGGACTGTTTAACTAATTCTTTTGAGGATGTGATTTTATTCTATCATGCTTAAATTGAAGAGGGCCAGTGATTTTGCGATCCCATAAATATAGCAGATTAGACTGTATTTTATTTTAAGCATCTTGTTTAGTCTACGTATATTCTTATATAAATTGTAACAGAAATTTATGTCTGCGGTATTGGGATTAATTTAAAATACAAAAAGTACTAGCCAGTTCTTGTACTAATTGTGTTTATTTCTGCTATATAGACAAAACCAAAACATTGCTGATTTTTCTGTAAATGATATGGCTGTCAATTTCATAAATGCATTGGGATTAAATAAAAAAGATGAGTATTATATTCTCTATCTTTTATTTCTTAATATTTTGTACTAATACTTCTCAGTAAAACCTCTGAATTGCATCTGCTGCTATGTGTTGTGTTTACATACTATTGCTCAAACTAGTAAGAATTCACAAGCGCACATTTTAGGCTGAGAACATGCTTGACTGACCTGCTCTTTTATGATTTTCCAAGACAAGTGTTGGTTTTACCATGAACTAGTAACCTGTCAAGCTACAGAGGTAAATTAAAAAGGTAAATATCGCTCCTACTCCCACTGGGATATTTAAAGATAAGTCCAAATTATGACCGTAGCTAACATGCAAGTATCTGAGCTGGCATTCAGTGAGTAACACAGCACCAGAAATAGCGTGTTTATCAGTGTATTCTCTAAGCCTGCCTGTTCTCTGGATGAGTATTCTGTTGACTGCCCTGCAGTGAGCTCCTTGGTGCAGTGCTGTTGGTCAGGATCTAAGCCAGCTCATTTAAAGTTAGCTTGGTTATTTGAGCTGCAACAATGGTTTTGATGAAGAGCATGCGTGTCTTGCAGAAATAACATTCAGCAAATTACATTAGGAAGATAAGCAGTGCTTTAGAGGGCAAATAATCACACTTTCAGAAATTTAAAATCTACATTTGAAAACTACATTAATTTAAAAAAATGGAAGAAGGATTATCTCATGGTAGTAATAGTGTCATTGCCTTCCTGGTCCATGGAAATAGAGAAGATTTGTATAGATTGGTATTGTCTTTCGTTACAGAAGCTGATACAAACAAGTCCAATAAACAATATTGTCTTTTCCTAATAATTCAGTCCGTACTTAGCTTGAAATCTTCTGTTTCTGACCTGAAGAAACACTGGTGTAAACATGTTTCATTCTTTCCGTATCTAAATCAGTTGGCTATAAAAAGAGATTATGAAAATGATTCAAAATCTCTTAGGATTTGTTTCCTCTGTTGGCTGCTAAATGAAAATAATGACGTTTTACAGCTAAGCAAGCAGAGAAATTCTGAACAATTTACTAACTAATACTGATGTAGCATTAAGAAATAGAATGGGAAATACTTAAACACTGGAAGAAAACCTTGGTAACTGCAAATCTGTTACTGCAGATCCAGCTACCTGGTGAAAAAAGACGTGTGCAAATGAAAAGACACAAATGAACTTTAACCAAGTCTTTCACAGGCAGATTGCATTTAATGGAAGCCATATAAATGGTTAAGGTGGCTTCTGCCCCCATTGTTTCTAACCCCATACTCAGTGGCAGGACATCAGAGCTGATGTCTTTCAAAGTAGTACATGTATGCTCGTAAGAAAATCTGCCTTGTGGACCTCTGAAAAGAGCCCTGCAATTACATAATCCAGTACGTTGTTTGGTATTGTGTTCTTAATGAATTATAAACAAAGAGCACAGTCCACTTGTATCAGGTGTGATTAATCAGTCACACACTTACCTTATGAAATGGGATATATGGGCAGAGACAGTGGTTATACCATGGAAAATATATGCCTTTGCTCAGACCCAGCCAACTAACATTTAAAAGGATACAGAGCAGCCAATGTTGAGGGAATCAAGCAGGAAAAGGGAAGATGCGTTTTATGTCTTGTCTCCCTTTCCAGAATCAGGAATGGTAAATTCAGGTAACTTGTGCTTAATGAGGAAGCAAATACTAAAATGCTTCTTGTCAAGAATTTTAAATAAAATTTTGAAAAAGCACATTAAAAAACAAAGCAAGGCCAAAAATTTGTCACAAAATTTTTGGTTTGACGATGGTTTTTAGGACTTGAGGTCTTCAGAACAGGGACCCAAGAGCTTCCCCAGGAGTCCCCAGGACTAAAAATCCTGGTCTTGTCTCTGTGATGAACTTTATAAGGCGCGTGATAGGATTGAGTTCTTCATCAGGCATTGAATGCTAACCTGAAAAGCATAGTGAGGTAATAGTTGATCAAGCCTATTAAGCAGCACTGAATTAATAATGGTAATAATAAAAAACCCAACCCACAATACAAACAAACCTAAAAAAAAATTTAAAAATGTTTAAATTGCACATGAAAAATGAGGTGGGTGGGAGAGAACAGCATCGTTGGGTGTCAGGAAACTTTTCCTGTTTGTATTTCCAAGCTTCATGGTCTAACTGCCAGTATGCTACTGATAGCACAAGACCTTTTACAATTACCTTTTCTAAAAGAGGGGAGAGAAAACCACCCTAAATTGAAAAATAGCCGATACCCATTTCCAGAGATGCCTGTCCAGTGTAATGAAGTTTTCAGTCAGCACCAGTCTTCTCATTAACTGAGAAGATGAAAGCTCCAGTTACCTGATGCTCTAAGTCTGTAGGCTCCCAGATCGGCTTAAGAAGAAAATCTTTGGAAAGAAAAAAAATCCACTGTATAATTTTGGGTTTCAAAATTCGATGTGGCATAGATGACAGTATTTCAATAAACAAGTTGCAGGTGCAGTACAGAATATTACTTAGTGTAAGCACATTCTGATTGAGTTCTGTTAAAGCTGATTTAAAAGGTTTATTGTATTAAAAACTACAACAGAGATACCTAGCTTTCTGATAAACAGAGTACTGGCAGATCATATCTTTGTAATTTATGAACATAGTAGATTATTATAAATGTCATTAATTCACTCTGATATGTTTTTGCCAAGAGAACAAAAGGAGATGAAAAAGAAGTTGAGGAGCAAGAATATTAAATAAAAGGTGGGGGCAGGAATAATGCTTCTTGTCACATGCCTGGCTTTCCTGTTTGGGGTTTAAGAAAGTCTGGCTATTAGGATGTGGATTAGTGGAAGATTCATTCTTCTTCATGATGTAGGTCAGACACTAGCAAACATGTGGTGAAGAAAAAGCCTGTTTTCCACAGTAGCAAGTGGGAACAGTAGCTCTGCAGACTTTGAAGCAGAGGACCGGACAGAATGATTAGTTTTGATGTCCTGCGTGCTATGCAACAGATTTGAAATGTATGAGTAATGAAGGCTTCATGCAGAAGACTCTCTGACTGCACAGTGTGGGGCCACGTTAATGCTTTTTTAAAAAGCAGCTCAGTTCCTGAGTAGCCTTTTGTGAGAAGTCATTTGTCCAAGTCAGAAAAAGGAACTGGCAATGTCCCGGAACATGCACAAGAGGAGTGTCCCCGCGAGAGCCTATTCACAGGAGCCTGACTTTAATTTCATGCTAAGAGAGGCTGTTTGCAGGTACTGCATCTTTCTGGAGAAACTTTTCTTATTGGTTGTGTTAAGTCTGAGAGAATTTAAGATGAATGATACCATGAAATTCATAAAGCTGATTATATTACTAATAGTTAGAGTTCACACTTGTGGGCAATGAATTTGAAGAGGTCTTAAGACCTCTTTTATAGCACTGTAAATGTTGGTCTGAAGAACTGTTTCTTCTTTCAGTGTTTTATGTGAAATCTCATCATTTTTCATGCCACGGAAAGCGTATAACTCTGATGTATAGCAATGTGTGATTTATGCAAGACACAAATTTAAGTGTCATTTACCCGTGGTTTAGATACTACTATTATATGTGTAATAGTTTCATAGATTTATCATGGGCTAGTTCCATTGCAGAAAAAACATTCAGAAGGCTTTCTTAATCTCATTTGCAAGTTGTGATAATGGTATTGTTGACTTAGAAATTAATTGCCAAATTTTAGTCGTCTTCTGCCTTTTTCCTCTCCATTTTTAGTCTGAATTTAAAATCCCTATTATTTGGAAAACTGTCATGTCAATGACTTCTGAGAACTGACTGCACATAGACCAGCTCAATCTCATTTGCATCTCTGACTGTGGATCTTTAGAAGTATTGCCTTCTTTATAGACAAATTTACAGTTGTCATTAAGCATCTATCCTATTTATAATTTTTTAGATGTTTTCACTCTTACAGTTAACATTTACATTTTTTTATATTTTTGCTGCTCAATAACACGTTGCTCTTTTAAGGGCTAGTAGTTAGAAATATGATCAAAGACAGAGTGTAGTTGTAAACAGTTGAAAAAAACCCATGCTAATAAACCCAATACTAGGCATAATTTAAAAAAAAAAAAAATTCTTGCTTCCACTGTCTGAAGTTGCTCAGTTTAGTCATCAAAGGTGTAGAATAAAAATGGAGGATTGTGTCTATGCTGTTAAGTCCCTGAGTTTTTAAGCTTTGATATCAAGAAAGACCCTTGGTGTCTAGGAACAGACAGTGCACAGGTTTTTAAATTGTATGGAAGGATTGTTAGAAAGCGAAAAGTTCTTAATATGGTACTGTGCAGTCTTTGTAAGAAGCAGAAAATCTGTCAGTTTTTAACTTTTTTATTGTTCAATTATCGGCAACTTAATTTTATGCTAGAAATCTTAAATTCCAAGGTCAGATAATGAAATCATCATCATCATTCCCCTTATTTGGTTTCTATCACGTCTTTTGAATGGGTGCCTCATGAAAAAGATTAGTGGCGGAATTTCAAAAGAAATGTAAGAATTAAAAGTGGTGTATTGTGTTTTGTTGGTTTGCTGATCAAAGTAGTTGTGCATTGATATTGTTATTGTAAAAGCAGTAGCTTAAACATCTCTGAAGACTTCTTGTGGGCATTTTTCATTGTAGAACATTGTGTCCTTCCAGTATAAGTGTTCTCATTTGCAGGTGATGGCATCAGGAGACTATTTTCCATACATTTATGGGAAAACACTGTCTATCCTCCTTCCAGTCTACTGCCAGCACTCTGGGAGGATAAGATTGATGTAGAGGTTTTGGGTATTTCTTTTCATTGTCTAGTTTGGATAGACAGCTTTCTGAGAAGATTCTATGGATAAAAAAAATCTTTTTAAAAGTTTGGCTATATGTAATATCTAGGGATATCAAAAATAGCGTAGGACTTTTATCTACAGTGTTATTCTATGTGAAAATAGTTGAGGTGAGATGGTGAGAGGTTTATTTAGACTACAGGTTCCTGACAGCTGGGATTTTCTTTCCCTTTGCCACGTGGTTTTTGATGTACGAGTATATAATAAGATGTTCTAGTTCCAGGAATCACATTCTTCACCATCAGTCCCTTTAAGTTCAACTTCTGCAGTTACATTAATACAAACGGCAATTTTGGTCATATAGCAGCTCTAACAGTGCTGCTTACACAGGTATTACACAGTGTAATACAGCAGTTCAATGGGAAAACTTATCTATAGGCATTTCTGTATGTCTCAGCACTGCATAAAATCAGAGGAATTTTGTGATAAGTGTGCAGCCTGTCTTTCAAACTGGTGAACTGTATTCTGGGGGATTGTTTCAGCTACAACAGTGACTTTTTTGGCAGGTGAAGTTAATGGTTTCTGACAGGAATCACTATGTAGGCTTGTTTTCCTCAGTTTGAGCTCTCATGTGTTAAGCGTTCACATGTTGGACTTGCAAGAACTTATCTGTATTCACAACTCAAAGAATTATAAATAGGACAGTTTTTGATAGTGCCATTCTGAAATTATTTTATGAATTTTCTGTTCTTCAGTGGTTTAAGTTTGCATTTCAGTTTTCATCTGTCTTCTGAATCATAATTTAAGCCTGAATTAAAGGTACTCATTTGTTAAACCAAATTCTATCAATGATGAATTCTCATGTGCTTAAAATGTCATGAATATCTTTTGTTCTTGCAAGGAAGTTACCCGGTATAAAATCTGGTGTTTAAGCATTCCATGCTGCAGTGCTGTGCTCAGGAGATTCATTGACCATAAGCCTCTGTCAAAACATAATTGATGGTGTTCAGTTCCAAAAATGAAGAGACTATATAGAGGAAATCCAAATTTATCCAATTAGTCATACAAAATCTTTTCCACTTAATCAGGAAATCTGCTTCTGTGTCTGTAAAGGGCATAGGAAGTTGAGATGTTTTTAGAGAACTATTTTAATTGAAAGGATAAAACCCACAAACCAAAAGAAAATTTTACATATTTTGCCCATAGCTGGGTATATGACACCTGTGACTTGTAGTTGCTGAAATATGCACATGAGAAAAAAGGAAAAAGCAGGAAAATACCTTTTGTTCATATAATTCCCAAATTCCACTTGCAAGTGGAAAAAAAAAGTATTTTATGTAACTGCTATGAAGTTTGTTGATTGTATCGAATGTCTTACAAATATAGTAAAAAGCAAGGAAAAGTCTTTGTTGCAATGTCCTGCAGTTAAATATTCTAGCGGTGATTCTAAACTGTGAAGCTGAAGCTTAGTGCAGTATAGATAAGCAAAGTCCTAATATACTCAGATTTTGTGGAGGATTATCAACTTGTCCAAAGACAGATATATGCCTGCATCTGTTACTAAAACTACGTGAGAGTAAAAATAGAATTTGTTTCATTTATAGCTTCAAGAAGTTATCTCAGTGGATGCAGAAGAAAGACATAGGGAAGGTATTTGTTGATAAAGAAATTGGGCACCACTGTGGCCATCTGGAGCAAAATAAACCAAGATACTTAACCAGAAAGAACAAATACTGCTATTTCACATTTCACGTAGGAGCTTTCTTTTTGGTGTTTTGCTCTTACGGATCTGATATGTAATTAGTTTAGATTGAAAATCCCCCTATAGTGGAGTACAGACCTCTTCTGCCAACAGGCATGTAGAAGCAAAAGGACGTGAAGCTACTTAAGAGCAGTCAAAACCTAAACTGTGTGAATTGTGGCTGTCACCTTTCTGCTGTGAAGCCATACTGTTAGACATTATGTGAATAGAAGTAAGTAGATATTCTATGATGTATTCTTTGGCTCTCCTTGCACTTACATAATTCATAGGCATACATTACCATGCACATAAACCAGCCTTTCATAATACTTCAGAATCATGTCTTTGTACTGAAATATATACGTGAATATAGATTGCAACAATCCCTGTAGCTATTGCTGAAGAGAGGAAGTTGCAAGTGAGGAAAGTAAATGTCTTCCAGCTGAGGATGAATGTGGTGGCTGATGTTGGAGTAAGTCATGTTAATACATGGTTAGCATCTCATTTGCTGCCCACTGTCATCTTTCTTAGAAGTCCTTAAGCAAAAGCTTTGCCTTGTACAAGAAAATCGTATCTTGAATTCTTCTTGTGATTTTGCATCTGAGCCTGATATCCTTACTAAATTTCTGATATTCTTATTCTATTGGGAAAAACCTCGCACTGATTTCAGCAGAGCTTCATACTTCTGTGGTGCAAGTGTCTTCCCCATGGCTAGTTACACTTGAAACATAGATGCTGTTATAATTAAAATTACTTTAAATTATTTTACTCAAACCTTATTGCCATTTAAATGGTTTTTAGTAGCTTGTAGATCTCATGTTACTTATGATTGCCAGGATATTGATGACAAGTAAGATCTCTTTCAATTACCTGGATTCACTCAGTGTAGCCCCAGCCCAATGCCTGTGCCATGAAACTTGTGTGAGGGGATGGCAGGCACTGGGTAGGGGAGTTATATAGAGTGAGAAAGTCAAACCCTATTGTTTTGTTTTGCTTTTTAATGAGAACGTCTGTTTGCTTTTATTGGAAGAGCACACTTTATTCCCTTTAGAAATTTGATTGATTTGCTAGTGATGGCTCTTATACAGCAGAAATCACAAGAAAAATAAATACCAAGAGAACATGTGGTAGTCAAATGTGTTTTGACTCATAATATCCTAATTTCTTTCTTAAAAGGTTTATTTAGCTTTTTGTTTTAAAATCCTCAGGTTTTTTCCAAGGACTTACAATTCAACTCCTTTGAGTTGCATGCTGGTGGTCAGCACCTATATGCCTTTATTTCTAAAAAAAAAAAAAAGTTTTCTTAAAATACCCGAAAATTTCATGTACCATCTTCTGAGGATCTTGAGGTCTAGCATTGGACAAGTATATTTCTTTCTATACGCTTTGTCAGGGTCTAAAGAGAGTTTTGTGCCTTTTGCTGTCATAGATATACCTTGCTCTCAACATATACTGTCTTTCTGGTTTATGAAACTGCATTAGTATCTCTTCAGGCAGCAGTGTCGAAGCGTGACTCACTGAAGAAATGTAACTGAGGCAATGTCTGTCTTGTCTGTTCCACACCCCTCCCCAAGCTACATGTGGATGCGTGTGTCACTCTTCCACAGTGAGTAAGAGGAGAGATTTATTTCTTCTTCTGGAGAGGGAAGCTTGTACCTAGCTTTCCATTTCTACAGCTCTATGTACCTCTGAAAGTGACAGGGAAAGAAGCAGGCTGCAACATTTCAACAGATAAATCTGTGCTTGGGAGGGGAAACTGGTAACTTAGACAAACATCTTCAAAATTGATCCATGTTTTGCTTAGTCTCTGAAGTACCTTGCATTAGCATCTTTCATGCTATAATTGGCATTAATAATGTGTTGTGATAGAATTGAAATGCCTCATTGAGCTGCACGCTCTCTAAATTTTTAGTGAGTGTCCCATACCATTTACTGCTGGAGACTCGTAATGGCTCCATACTGATTCTGGGTTAGTTTAAAGGAGCTGCAGTCCTAATACAAGGTCACTGCAAGACTCTTGTCTTCCATTAGTATTTTACAAGCAGGAAAGGACAAGAAATGAAATGTGTTTCCTAGCTTATCAGAGCTATGAGGGGAGTTGCTATTAATTACTGGAACAGAGTGATCATATTAATATCCTTGCCCGGCTGCTCCTATACGCCCAGTATCGTATTAAATGGCATTAGAAAGCATTTGCCATCTTTAAGGAACACAGGCCTGAATTAGTTCCACTTTCTCTGAGCTTTGTCTGTCTGTTGTATATTTGGAATATAATACGAAAAAGTAAAGGACTTTCAAGTGAAATAAACAGATACCTGCAGAGGGAATAAAAAAGCCAAAATTAGATGCTCAAGTTCCCTTTATAATGCACGGAGAAAGGTGCTTCTGAAGGGTGATTCATAAAGCCTTCATGCTGAGTGAGAAGCTGGCTACAGCTGAGGGAAAGACTATGTGCCTTCATAGAGCTCATGCATGTAAACCAGTGCTACAGGCGAACTGCTCGGAATTTGTCTTTAAACTGGTTGGAAGAAGAAATGATGGTGGAGAGGGACCTCTCTTCTGACTGCTAAATGAAGTCAGCATTTGAGCCAGAATTGGAAGACATCGTACTATGCACTGCTTAAACTGAGGGAGTCTAGCTGCTTTATCCTGTCTTTTGGGAGGGTGTTCCCTAACTGGCACATTGGTGGCGTCTTCCTGGAAATAGTCTCCTCTTTTCCCCTAAAGCTGGACTTCTTCTGGAATTAGTTCATTTTACATGGATCCATATAACTATGCAGTCATTGGATAAAATTGTCCGTGTCTCCTAGCTGAGTGTCCCAAACATTAATTTAGAAACCCTTTGTGCTGTTCTTCACACTGGCTGTTCCTGTTGTTGAATGTGTGTTCTAACCCCAGAGCTGGCACATAGAAGGTCAATATCACCTTCCTCTCCCCACAAAATATGGTTATTTTGACTATATTTTAAGAGAGTTTTGGCCCTTAGCATAAGTGATAGCTGTACTCCAAGTGTGTGCACCACATCTGGTGCTTGTGGAAGACTCTAGTGCTGCTCTCCACCATTCTGATTCCTCAAGACTCAGCTCTCTGTCTCAGATGCGCAAGCTTATTTATGGGTCCAACTCACAGCGATCTTAGTGATGAAGTCCTAAACTGTCCTTGGTATGGCTGGGCTTTCTCCTGTATGAATTAAATTTGGACAAAAGAATCAAAATTTGCTACAGTGCTTAATGTTTCAACCTGCTTTATATTGTGCACAAACCTCATCGTGTCTTGATTGCTGATAGCAAGGAATACAATTTGTTAAGTATATATTATTGAGTTGGTTTATGCATTCACTTGTAACCGTGTACTAAGGCAACTAGTCTCATAATACATTTAAGCTACAAAAGCAAATAATATTAAATAATTAGGGGGTGAGAGAGCTTGTAAGAATATACTAAGCATTCCCAAAATTAGGGATTTTAGAAAGTTAACCCAAGGTATAAGCAAAAGAAACCGAAACTTTATTTTGAAACCTACCCTTTAGGCAGCTTAGACAATGAAAAATTATCATTCAGCCAGGGAGAGTTTAAATAACAAAGAAAACTGAGATAAGATTTACCAGGCAAATGATGGTCATGGCCTGATGCCACATGGTCCTGACAGACTGCACAATTAACCTTTTTGTTTTATTATGCCTGCTTCAAATACCTGCAAGGTTATAATATTACCCTGGGAAAATTAATTTGACTGACCTACAGCTAAGTAATGACATGAATAGTAACAAGAGATGATGGGTGCAGTGCAGAGATAAGTATTCAAGCTTAACCACTGAACCTTATTGACTATATATGTTACAGTATATTTAGTTCAAGTACTTGGTTAACATCTATTTATTTTCTAACAATTCTTTACTGTGGGATAATGTTAGTGCTTCACAAAAACATTACTTGCGCACACTTAGTCCTGGAACAAAATTAAACCTATTGCGTTCCTACTTTACAGTACGTTGCTTTTCTAAAAATATTACAAAATTTTCATGTGTAGCAGCAATGCAGATGTGTGAACATTTATTGAACTTACAGTCTGTGATTGTTTGTCATAACTCCCCATGTCATTGGGGAAGATGCAGTGTTTGAATTTATATGTTTACACAGTGGGAAAAATGCAACTATTTTGCCTTTCTAAAATACCTTTCTTGTTTCCTGTAAGTTGAAGGACGTAAACTCATACTCCTTTTCTCTTCTTTTAAGTAGAAGTTACTGCTATTGCAAAATACTTGCACTGGTAGTAAAGTTACATCACCTAAAACATAAACCTAATTTTGGTTGCGTTCTACTGAACTCAGTCAGACCCTCCACAGTTTCTTCACCTGTTATCAGCATCATTTCCATTCAGGGCAGCTACTCTTACAGAAACTAAATGACCCCCCCAGACATGTTGCAGGGAATGGCAAAACCCAGAACTTTTGTAATGGCTCCCAGCCAATGACTCTATTAATAAAAAGTGAAAATTGAAGATAGAAAAATGAGCTGAGAGCTTCCAGACAAGAACTGGCCAAAATGGGATCTAGGAAGTGAGTTATACAGCATTTGGATGTTGATAATTTGGAGAAGCTAATGACCAGCTAACGAGAATGAAGCGTTCTATGATTGTTTCATCTTAATGCTGTGTGAATTCTAGGCTGAGAATAAAATAACTACTGGTTTGGCGTTTTTTTAAATGAAATTTCATTATAATTGGGGAAATGAATGTATGAATAATTTTTTTGAAGTATCTGTTGTGACCAATACAGAAAAGCATAGTAATAATACACGGACAGCATGATTGGTGATACTTCTGGGAGAGGGATCCCATGAAGAAAAGGATTGGGTTTACTAACAATGTATTTTAATAAGGATTTCAAACAAGGTTTCCCGATATTGTTGATTTCTTTTTCAATTGTTTACTTGAACTGGAAAGAGCTATGTACTGACCTACCACTGAACCCCAGGATTTAGATTTGGCTGACTTCACAGAAGTGCTTTTGTACAATGGGCTCCTGTTCATGCCTGAGGTCTTGTTACATTTGTTGTCATCAAACCAGCAGATTTAATATGCTAATGATTTTGATGTTGCAAAAATATCCCAGGTAGTGGGAAAAGAAGCATATTTTGGCTTTTTAGATGCCAAGATTAAAAGAAAAATCTATTTCATTGCTCAAAAGTTTCCCTTAATCACAGTAATGTGTCACAAACACTTGCTGTTTGTTCTGCACTGGTTTAGTCTTGTGTTCCAAGAATTACTCAGAGAAAGGGACAAACAGTATTTAAGATGGGGAGAGGAAGACATGAAAGGGGAGAAAGGGAAAAATGTAACAGCCATGCATGAAGGATTTTTTTCTGAACAGTTGATTGTACTTAGGGCAAAATGGAAAGACATTGCTGTTTAATGTATTCCAGATAGGCAGTATACTAAAATCAGCCTATTGCTGTTGAAGTTGACGTCAAAACATTCCTCTTTATTGCAATACTCTGCTTCTAGTAGGAATCCATAGAATTTTAAGTCTGTTTTGTTTGAGGAAAACAGTGGGGATAGCATCCCCACAATATAATGTGCTATAGTAAAGGAAAAGTAGGAGGCAGCAACGGAAACAAAAATTTCCAACAGTGTCTTTTTCTTGTTTGGAAGATCAGATCTTCCTTACACAACCAGAGAACAATAATATTCATTATTACTTACTGATTTGAATTGACTGTAATAACTGATTAATCTGAACCGTTAGAGTGAATGGATGGCTGTTGTGATGGATAATCGTAAATGTCGACTTACCGGTCCCATTTGAAAACAAACTGGCTGAGCCATCTTAATGAGGGTTTCCTGGAGTGTGTACACATTTCAAATAATTAAAATTAAATTGAATACGAGTCCCATGTAATTACAAGTGAATTTATTTGATTATATTCCCCACGAGGAGGGTAGATACAAAAGGTTTCAGTAATTTTAAGGCTTCTTGCAATTCGTAGATGTTATGTCTCTGTTAATTGTCAGTTTTGAAGAGTTAATGACATTGGAAGTATTTCTGGAGTGCTTATGTCATCTTTTATCATACTTTTCAGCAATATCCACTTGATTCCAGCTCCCAATTATCCTTTTCTAAGGATGGTGTTGTGCAGTGGGCTTGGGGAATAACCCTGTGATTGCAGACTGGAGTTGGACCAGAAGTGGGGTAGTTTTTTCGTCTTGCTTTCGAGCTCTTCCATTTTTACGTCTCCATTTACATTTTTAGTACATTTTTTTCGTAACATTCTGTAAATCAATATTTGCTTATAAAAATGAAAGCCCAATATAGAAGAAAAGGTAGCCGCCTCCTAAAGCATTTATGTATTGGTGATCACTTCCGTGGCTCTCCTTATGAGTAATGTCTGAGTGTTTCTGTTCATAATGGAACGTATAGAGGAAAACAAGTCAGCATTAAAAGAAGGTTCTCTGTTTAAAAAGAAAAAGTTGTAAATTACTGTTAAACTGGTGTGAATTGTTGGTTAAATTGGTGTGAATGTGTAAACTTTGAAAATCTGTACTCCACTGTTGGTTGGACTGGACCCATAATAATACATTCCTCAACAAAGTGATAATCAAAGTAAATCTTTAGGACAATGCAGAGTAGGCTGTCAGAGCATCTCCTGGAGAATGTGTTGTTGAAATTTATGAATAGATTTCCAGTGTTCCTAAGTATGCATTTATTATCTAGCTCAGAAGTTAGAAAAATAGTGCATTAAGATCCCCAAGCTTGCTTTTTATAGTGCTTGGTGTACTCAGTCAGTTACTCTTAGATAAAAAAAATTAAAAATACAATCATAAGTTCACTTTGAAAGTAACGCTAATTCTCTGAGATACCATTTTCTTAACTGTGGAAATAAAAGCAGTCAAAATATATAAGGAAAAGCAGAATTTTAAAAATTATGTTCATGGTAATTCTTTCTTCTTTGCCATTTTTTCCTCTAACTAAACATTAAGTTCATCTGAAAAGTCAAGGTAGCTCAGGATGTGAGTAAATTAAATCTGCCTATCATGTCTGTAGCAGTATCAGCAGTAAACATAGTAATCTAGCACAGGGACTGAGTTTCTATTGAGATTTAAAAATAGGGCACCAAGAATGAAGCCCTGGAACCAGCTTGATAAAGTGCATATGTAATGGTGTAAGTAACATTCAATCAAAATGACAATGAAACTCTAAAGTAGCAAAGGTAGAGTTAAAAGATTCTTCTTTTAAAAACCAAAAAAAACCAGCATTTTTGTAACACTGCTCAAATGCCACAAAACCTGAACCATGTGTAGTATTTTACTTCAGCTCTGTGTCTTTCAGAAGAACAGAGTTGGGCAGATCTTTAACATTGCAGATTCTGTATGTTGGCCAATGTTGCCTTTTTTTCCAGTCGGCACTGTGTGAATGTAGCTATTCAATCATCCAACTCTAGGTTTGAACATTTTCTCAATGAAGAAGTTTGAGGAGCTATTTTGAACTACTAAGACTTGTGTTCTAGGAGATAGCCTGAATTAGACAATTATTTTAACAACATACATGAGTGGCTTCCTCTGCCTGTCATTCCTGTTGCATGATGAAATACAAAGACCTAAATGCAGGCACACTCACCAAAAAACTCAACCAAAAAATTAAATATATTCATTGTAATTAAATAGACTTTTAATATGCATGTCTTTTTATTTAACATACAGCTGTTTTTCTGACTGTATTTTCCTGTCAATATTTAGACTTAAGAATGTATGGCAGAACTGTTATATACTGCTACAGCAAGGCGTGCCTTCTTATGGTGTTGAGCATGGATACCTCCTGGAAAAAAAAAAAGCGACAAAAATGGGCACCACTAGGTTAAAGCAAAGTTTATATTACTAGATCATATAAAAATTCTGTATACAAGTATTGAAAATTGTATTAAAAGACCTTGGCTCAGAAGATGATTTTGTCATTCTTTGGAGGATGGTACAGTTTCAGCAGCAGCTGAAAGAAGCATTAGCTTTTGGTGGTTCAGTGTTTGGGAACTCCATGTGAGAGTGTTTTGCTGTATTTTTTGTTCATTTTTTTAATAGGCAGTTTATATTCCCTGGCCATTGTATTTCTGGTTGTGATTCACAACCCTGTACAAATGTCAAATTTATCTTGCAGAACTGAAGTGTTACTGACCTTGTGTTTATAGTTCATAAAACTTTAGCTATCATTTGTTTATATACGTGACATCTTATCTTAATTTTATGCAATGTGTGGGCAAAAATATATAAATTTTATATGAGGTGACCATTCATTAGTATATATACTTGTGACTTTTAATAAAGCATGAGTTTTGTAATTCAGTATAATCTGTGCAGTCTACATGGCTTGAAAACCTCAAGCAAAATTTTGTATCCCAAAGCAAACACAAGTGAAAAAATAGATATTGATAAAATTTTTCCCAAGCTATTTTAAAAATAATTAATGTTGGAACTGGCTTTTCTTTAGCAAGGTTAAAGTTCAACTTCTATAACTTGAATAGATTGCAATTTAAAAAATATTTTTCTTCTAAATCAGCCTTTCACATTTACGGTACTCTCACATTTATATATTGCTACACATTCATATAGCATGGATTGTAATATTTTTTTTAAAAACAGGTTTTATGTATGGATTCCCAGGTTTATGTATGTTTATGTATGTATGTATGTTTAGTTCATTTCTACTGGCAAATGAAATATCTTTTTAATTTTTAAAAGGTTAAACATTTTTTCCATGTATTGAAAAAGTGTTTTAAACCCAGCACAATATTATGTCATAAAATATTCATTGTCCTAGATCTATACTGAATGTAAGTTTTCAAAGCCCAGTTTGAAAGGATACTTTCTTTTTTTACCAAAACAATTATAGTTTGATTGTACTTTGATAGTATATATTGATACTGTAGATGATACTTTCCTCTTGAGCGTTACTAGGAAAGGGACTCTCACACACTGATATATGTTCAGTGAGCTGTTGCAGTTTTCCTTCCACTTCTGAAGTTTCTGGACAATGCTAAGTAAGTTTGCATCGCTTCTCTAAACTGTCTGTTTCTGTTAAGGGACTATGTATTTGGCATTCTGCTGGAATTTATATGAAAATCTTAGTGAATATGAAAAGCAGGCTGCTAGTATCAAAGCAAATTTCAAGTCGGGATTTCTCCTTGTTCTTCCTTAAGTACCTGGTGGAGAGGGATGTGTAAGCTCTGGTTCTGACTACTTTGAACAGAAGAGCCTTTCAGATTGCCTATCTGTATATGGTAATCCTGTAAAATTTTAACTGAATTCAGACTTTCTTTTCTTCCAAGTGCCATCTATACTATCACTTTGTATCCTCACGAGCTTGAATTTTTGATTATTTTTTTTCAAGCTCTGAAAGAGTCTGTTTCATGCCTCCCTGGGTAGAGTGGGGCATCTTATTTTCCACTGGCCATAATCCATGAGCCTGCTTTATGGTTTTGTCCTGCTGTAAATAACACTGCCTTTGAAAAATCTTTGCTGAGGAGCCTGAACTCATGATGGCGACTGCTGTCTTAATCCAGTTGTGTGTTTTAGGGACTGCACCAGATTTATCTAAAGCGTGTAAAGCCCAGTCACACCTGGGGAGTGCAGAGGGAAGGTGCTCACAGCACTGACATTACACATCCAGTGCTGATGCCTGGACATTGGTTTGCAGTAATCTAGCAGCAGCAATGTAGAGACATGCAAAAGTTTTAAGTGCTCTGAATTTATATCCGTTAGACACCACGAGTAGCTGAACGCAAGGAATGATACTGTCTGTCTGACTTAGTGTTAAAGACCAGGCACCCTTACACGATATTTTGGTAGATATTACCTGCCTGTCGTGGTTTTATATTGCTGTCCTTTGTGGAATCTGAGTGGTTTCTCAACTCAAAACAAACTCTCAGAAGTAATATTCAGGCATACATATTAAATGTTGAGTATGACAAATATACTAGGTCTGTGAATATTCTAGCAGTTAAATCCGGTGGTGCAGCTCGTATCCATCCATAGCTTTTCCTCCCTCTGTGTAATGGCTGGCTGGTTGCTCTGATTGAGGTAAATCTTAGTCAGCCTGGCAAATAGCCAGTTATGCATGCATCTGACTTTATTATGCTTGTTACACTTATAATTGGTAAAAAAATTCTCCGAACTTTAGAAGAAACCTGCTTTTTTGTCAGTCAACTTCCCTGTAATTCTTAATGTACATTGCTCTCATACTGTGTTTTTTTTCTGTAGCCATACTAAGACAGTAGAAATTATTAACTCTTATTTGTTTATTATTTCTGTTTCTGTTCTGTATGTGCTGTTCATGTGCTAGGGAAAGTCATATTAATGCTTAGATAAAAATACCTTACAATTTGCCTTTGCATTACTCTCTAAATATTGGGATTTCAGAGCAAAGATTAAACCAAACCATAGAGTTCGTATTGTGTCTACATAAAGAAATAAGATGTAAAAGAATGTCTTTACATTATTAAAGAAAATAGGAGGCAAATTATAGTTGGCATGGTTTGGAAATAAAAGACTTAGCTGGGCTGCTGGGTTTTGTTCTTGACTGAATTATTAACCCAGCCAGATATTGCTGTCAATGAAATCTGAAAGGAAGTTTGAACCCTTCTGACTGACTGACTCGAGTCGTGTTAACTAACTTGTCCTGTGGCTTTTATTTTTAGCAAAAACCTGAAAGCAGTAGGTCAAAACACAGAGTGTGAGAAGTGCTGAATGATTTTGGATGTCTTTTTTCTTGGTTACCCAACATGAGGCTTGCTAAAATGTCCTTGGTTTCCCAAGGTGGAAATTTATTGTTGTGAAACCTATTCCTGTTTAAAGTAGACTCAGAAAGGACAGCATATACAGTCCACTTGCTAGTTTTGAAAAACTTCAGTAATGGGTGGATCTTTGTGTAAGATACCGTTCAGGTGCAGATTCCCATCATTAGCTCTTGGCGCCTAGAACAACTAGTGTTTGACTTTTTAACTGTGTGATTGCCTTAGTGAGATAAGTTATAAAAGTAAAGGAATATCAGGTATCTTTGTATCATCGGGTGTCCTACAGAATATAGGAATATGTGATTATTATATTCACAATTGAAAACTGTTATTTATTACAAGGCAAATTTGTAGTAGAGGTACATTTTTTCTTTAAATTTTCCAATAATATACACTCTTTTAGGTGTATTAACCATTTTTCAGCCCTTAATACTTGCACTCAGATTCCTCCAGTTTGTATTTGTCGCTATATTGTTTGTAAGCAGCTCCTTAAAACAACTCTCTTAACAGCAGCCTCTGATAAATAATAAATAGTACTCAATAATAAAATGAGTAGATGATTGCTTGCATTTTAAGTTAACAATAGCTTTTTTCTCTCTCCATAATTTCTCATCAGTGATATATTGAAAGATTTGCTCCCAAATGAGTTCAAAATCCAGAAGCTTTCCACTTGCTCAGAGAGGTGTGCATGTAGTCTACAAAATGAAGATGTATTTGCTCAAATTTTAAAAGATTTGTCTTTAACAAACAGTGTTAGGAGTCAAATGCTGAAAGTGATCACCCCACCAGATACAGATTTGTCTCTCTTCCTCCCCCTAGACTATTTTCCATTTGAAGATGCATCAGTGTAAATATCAAAACAAAAAAGACTGTTTTACAGAAGAATGTGGCCTTTGTTGCCAAATGAGTTACCATATTCCTTCAGCAATTCCAAATAGTGTTGAATTTACAGTTTTTACATTTCCAAACAATAAGGTTATTTTTTTAGCAGGTTTAGTTTATGCCATTTGCAGGCCAGGCAATTTCTCAAAACATACCATGTGCTTTGTGGCATGAACAACAAATGAGCATTTAAGATGATGAAGATTAAGGAAATCTATTACACTTCCTTTTAGTAATCTGAAATTACTTTGGAATGAATCATTAGCAATGAGCTTAACAAAGGTATAAAAACACTGTGCTAGCACTGTGCTAATAAAAAGACTGTCAGCATCTTTATTTTATAATAATCTTGAAATAAAAATGCTGTTTAGAAGACACAAATAAAGCAGGCAAATATGGATAATTTACAAATTACTATTATAGAAGTTATTTCAAAAATAAAGTTAATACAGATGATCTAAAATAATTCAGTTTCACTTTAGTTTCATTTTACAGTCAATGCCAGTATTAGATTTTCTGCAAGATGACGATACTTGCATTTGTGTCAGGCAGGATTGTCTTTGCAGTGAAGATAACCAGCAGATAGATCTACTCTACAAGCTCTGCAGGGGTGTGCAAAACCAGGGTCTCGTCTGGATGCAATTTTTTGGCAAGGTGCTGGTTTCTGTTAGTCATAACGCACATTGCGCATCTCTGCCTGGCTCCTCTGCAGCAGCAGGAGGGCACAATGCTGACTCGGCCTCTCTAGGTCACATCTGTAATAAACGTGATCTTTTTTCCTTATAACTACACGACATTAAAACCTGAGTGGATTATTGTAATTGTGTCATAAAACAGAGCTTAACTTTGTAACTGAGGGAGCAGGAGCCTTAAATGTCTCCTCTACCCACAGGTTACATTGCCTTTGTATAACTGGGTGGGAGTCCTGCCTTTCCCCCTCCCCAGCTACGCATATAAAAGGACCCTGATGTAGCTTCTTCTCACGTTAATAGAATCCCCTGTCACGCACAAAATTTCCTGCTCTATGTAGCATTTTTCCTCATGATGAAGGTAAACTATCCTTCCTTTCTGAAGAACAAATGGACAAAAAAGAAGAACAAAAAAGCTTTGAGGTGCTGCTGTGGAGCACTTACCCTACCTTCCCTGCATGTCCAACCCAGCCTCGTGTATCATTCTGGTTTTTTTTGTTGTTACTGCCCTTTCTGCCTCCTGGACATGGATATCTAAATTGGTTTTTCAGAAATAGAACTCCTGCATTGTAATGGTGTATTATAAGATAATGTTTGTTCTCTTTCAACTTTTTATAATATTTAATTAAGGATTCAAAAGGATCTTTTTCTTTGTGTTGATTCTGGGTTAGAGGGGGAAGAAAGTCCCTCAGGAGAACTACTAAATTATTTCTTAGTAAGGCAGGCTTGTGAGGCTTTGTTTCCACCAGATTAGCTAAAATACATGCTGTCTGTTCACTTAAGTCACAAAGGCCCTGATTCTATGAAATGAACTGTTAAGTTCAATGGAATGACTTCTGCCCAAAGTTATTCAATTTTGCAATAATTCATGCCGGTACAGTTTGAGGTTGGTAGGCATAGTAGTTTCTAGTGTCATCTAATTTTTCAGCATTCCATTGACATAAACTCAGAATCTTGCAAAATGCTGAACTTCTTGTGTTAGAGGTATTTCCCGAGGTCTACAAGAAGACCTTCATGTCCAGTATCTGTTCTGTAGGTCCAGGAAAAAAGTGCTGAACTACTTCACGACCAAAGAATTTTATCTGCTGAGCCCAATTCTCTGAGATATCCTAACATAAATATATGTATTCCTAAGGTGATCTTCCACTTTCATGGTGGCACAAATTGCATGGATAAGGTAACAGTTTATAGTAAACTGTTAGTGTTAATATTACATCTAAGGTTCATTTCTGAAGCCAGAAATGTAGGCTCTGTGTGTAATGTTTGCGGTTCCTTAGCTAAATTCTTGCCTAGTGAATGTACCAGCCTTCTTTTCTCTGCAGTAATGCTGTTCGCTTTGCACAGGTTGAGGATCTGTCCCCTAAATTGAAACCCCTGAAGCTTTTAATGTAGCTGAGCCTGTCTGGTTCATATTCCAAAGGATGATGGAATATGATCCGCTATTTGGGTGCATGAAAGCTGATTAAAATTGCATCTTCATGTATTTACTCTGAACGCTGCTTCTGAAAGGCGATAGCACAGAAATGAAGGCATTTCTTTATAGAGCACGGATGCCAAGGATTTACATTTCCCAAAACTTTCATGTTATCTCATGTTATTCTGATCACAGAAACAGCCCTCCTCTTGAAGGAAGAGAGGGAATTAGTATTGTAGCATTTTTTTCTGTATCTGATGAATCTTTGATTAATGCTTCACTGGTGTTTATTGTCATCATAAAGCTGTTATGAAATAGAAACTGTTAAATCCATTTTCAGAGGAAAATCTGAAACAAAGCCACGAAGTTATCCTATGACAGTGAAAAGTCTTAAAGAGGGAATTCTCGAATCTTAGGCTGATGTGTTAACTGCTGGATCTTCTTTCTGAAGTAAATGTGATTTGAGTTGGTTTTGTTCTCAGTTTTAGATGCTATGGAAAAGGTAAATCCTAAATAGTCATGTTAAATATTTCTATAGAGGAAAAATATCCCTATAGGAAACATTGATGAGCTTCCCAATAAATACTACTTTTATAAATGACCTAACCTTTGTTTCATTTTAGTCATGTCCTATGAGAAGTAAACAAGGTAATGTTCAACTAGTGCATTATTTAGAGATTTTTGGAGTACATTTTGAAAGCCTCATACAGAGCTCTGTCCACAGGATTCCCATTAAACACAATGGGGGCCGCGTGGCTAAAATCCTGCAGAGCAGTTTGAAAATGTATCCCGTGCTGTGCTGAAGATAGATGATTAAAGAATGAGTGCTTGAACAGGGAGGAGGGAGTGATGTAGTGATTCTCCATTGAGGTCTGCAGTTAGACTAAAAATCCTTTTCTAAATACTTCTTAAATGATCTGTTGAAAGTCCCAGCTAATAGCTCTCCCTGTTTCTGCAAAAGAGCTACTACATTACAAATAATTACAATAAACATTTGCACCTTAGAGATGTCTAGATGTCCTGTCACTTCTATTTATGCTTACCTTTTTTGTTGCTGTTCCACTTTATTCTTTTTCTGTTTTCTTACATCTTCCGTACATTTTCATGTCCTTTTTTCCTCTCCTCAAAGTTCCCTTACATCTTTTATGCTACTGTTGCCTTTATTTCTGGTCCTCGTGTCTTGTGCTGTTCTTCTCCTCTTTCCTTAGGATGCTTTCTCAAATTTTTTCCTCTGCTTTCCTTCTCTGTTTATGAGTATTTCTTTCTTCTCTCTTCTCCTAATCCAACTCTTAGTTTGTCCAGTTGCTCTACTTTGTGGGCCAAAGTAATGGGATATGTCTTTCCAGAGCCCTTTACTCTCCTCTATTCCTTTTGTTTTCCGTGTTGACAGCTGGTTATCCCTCCAAAGTGTCCTTTACTCTTCTCACCAGATTTCTGGCATTGTACACTTATCTTCTGAACATATGAGGTGAGAGAGATTTCAGACACTTTGATACAGGGGCAGCATTCTGCATGCCTTCAACAAGGGGAAAACAGAAGCAGGCAGTAGTGGAAGCACAAAGCTGCAGCAGAGAGCCAGTGTTCTTTCTGTATATTTCAGTGCAAATCCCACATACAGAAACTTTCCCCTGCTTTTATTCACTTTGTCTCCATGATAATGCAATTTAAAGAGATGGGCCTCAATAGTGACAAATTTGGCATGTTGAGCCTGTGTTTTCTGGTGTGGTTTTTTTTTTTCCTGTTGTTAGTTCATACAGTGGATAAAGGCTGTGACAGAGTAATGTGTTTGGAAAGATACGGGGAGTGCTTTATGGCACTTAACATAGAGGTATGAAAGTGTCCGTGCCTTTTTCTTTTTTTTTTTTTTTAAATGCAGCTGTTATTACTTTCTTCTTGCATCTCATTGGCACCTTGATGGTCTTTTTCTTCCCTTCTTTTTCTTAGCTTCCTTGGCTTTTGTTGGGCTTGCACACATACAGAAAGGGAGAACATTAAAAGTTATTAATGACAAAATGTATCTAGGTTCTTCTTAATTTTTTGTGACCAGTTCACAAATAATTTAATTCAGCCCTTCGTGTTTGTTGGCATCAAAGCTGGTGATGCTATATATGATGCTATTCCAGCCCTCTTCTGTGTGCATTGTCATGTATTTTTATTGCCTCATTATCAACTGCTTGCTTGTAGAAGAGCTGTCAATATAATTTTAGAGAGACTACCACTACCTAATGATACAGGTAATTAAGCCCTTGGAGACCATTATTCTAACCATATATTACTTGTTTAGGCCATTTTGCTATGCTGCTAGGGTTTGTAAGTCTACAACCAGTAAGCTTTCATTCCTGTGTCTCTGACATGACTTGGTTTTGTGGTTGTTTTCTAAACACCTGAAATTTAAGACTGGAAGAGTAATTGCTTCCACATCTTGGGTTTCTTTGGTAGTAGATATGTATGGCTGTTTACTGAATCTGTCCTCCAGAAGGGTAAACTGCTTTTGAGCTGGGGCACCATTAGAACAAGAAACTGTGTTGTTCCAGGGCAGTGCTGTGGGAAACCTGCACATAACGAGGCATTCTTCAGGCTCAGGAGAAGCTACTTGGCATTCACTACCCTGGCAGTCATTCCCAATCTACTTTGGGGAAAAACATATGGAGGCATTTTATTTATATTTTTTTCATTCCATAATTTGGAAATGTGGAGGGTTTGTCGTGTGAGAAAGTCCTATAGTCCCACAGAGAGGGCATCAGGGCATCACGTGTTCATGAAGGGTACAGAGAAAATACTTGATCGTAGCTGATCGGCCAAGAGCTGTCTCTGTTTGTGAATGTCTGTTTGAACATCCAAACATCTCTGCTGAGGAGAAAAAAGGAAAGATAAATTTGGGATATACCTACACCAGCCCATTATCCCCTTTAGGAATTAAAATATTATCATTTCATTATTTGTAGCACAGACATCATTTGGAATATCCCTATACATTTAATCCATCTTTGCTGATCTTACATATAGAGGCTTTCAGGAAGTAACAGCTGAATTGAAAATCTCAATTTTTTTCTTTTCTTATTGTAGTCTCTATGAGCTGAGATTTAGAAAGGCTGAAGTCCAGAAAGCCAAAAGAAATTATATTTATTAAGACTTCATGTTGTCCTTTAAAGTACTTTTAAGCGAATCTCATGGTTGGGAACTAGAGTCATTGTTTCTTGCTGTTCTCTTGATTCTTGCTGTTCTTTGTATTTGTGAATATCTGAGGTGACCCATTTTAGGGGGATACAGATTCAAAGAGGGAAAAAATTTTCCTGTCATACTTGCGTCTTGTGTAGTTACATTTGCAGGAGTTTGGCCTTTGGGCCTTTGCAGTTGGCTGTACAGTGTCAGGAAGGGACTGGTGCTTTCTTGTGAATTTGATTTTTGATGTAAAATTTAGGTTATTGAACCAAACCAGGAGGGATTTCTTGAATGTTTGTTTATTTAGAGTCCCATTTGCTTCATTAGTAGTTAGTTTTTTAAAGGCTTTAAATTCACAAACAACATAAAAAGAATGCAAGACTTTAATAAACTTTACAGTCTTTGCCTCTGAAGGCATCAGGGCATATTGCATGATGCATTCAATATAATGAAACTTTCTGAACAACTTTAACGGTATGCATACTTAGTCACTTGATCAAAAGAATTACATATCTCTCTACATAGCAACAATATGCATGCTCACTAGTCACTTAAAATTCTTCTGATTAAGTGTTTTGCAATTTCTTAATGCTGAACAATTGTAGAATGGTGAGGTATAAATATCTCTCTATATCCTCCCACAAATCCTCCAGGTTTCATTTCAGTGCAGAAGAACAGAAATGTCGGAATGATAAAAAGACAGAACAAAGCTTTCGATATGATGCTTCGTTCCAGATCGAAAGGCTTGTTTAAGGTTATGCAAGCACTAGCATAAGCTATTCATATGAAATGTGTGAAACGTTAACATATCAGTAAAGATATAGCAAAACTGCAGATTTATTTGAAATTACTGAAATCTTTTTTAAGCTACAGAGCTCGGATCACTGATGGAAAGAGCTGAAGATTTGTACAGCCATGCCAACAAAATGATACAGAGAGGACATGTCATCCACTGCTTAGACCCAGCAGGGTGAAGAGTTGGCATCCTGAGTTCTAAAAATTGCTGATACTGGCCATGTTGGTTAACCTTGCTCTGCCTGTTTGTTCACCTGTAAGATGAAAATACAGTATATTACGTTAACCTGCATATTCACAGCACAAAAGCTGGGACCTCAGAGCTCTTACGAGCAGGGACTTGGTATATCCTGGGATGAGGCCTCACATCACTGATCTTTCTAATAGAATAACCATGTTTACTAGCACATGAAGAGTCATGATAATTAAAGCTAGTGTGATTTGTCAGTTAGAAGATTAAACTCAACTTTGTGATAGATCATCCTTGGAATTTTACCGCAGTTGTTCACTAATTGGAAAATGTCAATACTTTGCAATACTTCGTGTAAATTTAGAAAGTGGAATATGTTACAGTGAAGAAAATACTATTATTTATTGTTTCCATGAAGTTGTTGTTTTATAGAAAACCATATCCACCCATCTTCACAAGGTATTGCTTACAACAGTGGAACTGTCTCAGAACTCCTGTAAGATTTGCAAAGAGGTAGAGCTATGAGGAGAATGAAATAACTTTATATTACATAGACCTTAAGATTGAAGTCTGGAATCCAATGGCCTAAGAAAACCTTCACTGCAGAGTCAGAGGCTGGAAAAAAGTAATGGTAATTTCTGCAGAGGGAAAAAAAAAAAGTCCCTCTTTGTAGGGTAGCTCTCTTTGAGCTGCCGTCTGCACTCTGCACAGCACAAGTTGGTGTCTGCCACAACACTGTGCAGTCTGAGCCTGAAAGCTTCACGATGGGGTGGGTAGCGTGAAAATTTGTAAGAATAATTTTTTTTGCATTGCAGAGGGTTCTGCAAGTGCTCGTTGATGACAGACCTCTTTTTCATCTTGTGTTTCTCTTGTACCTACTTCAGCCGCACAAAAATTGCCTCCCTCCATATAGCATCTTTGCTATTCATGGAAAACACAGAAATTTAGGTAGTTATGTCAAGGTGGTCTTGGTACCCCCTTGAAGCTGTAACTCAGAATGGAACAAGAGCTTTTTAATTTTGAGTGGTCTTACATTCCTGTAAGTAATTTAAAGCAATAGTGATTTGTCTCTAACAGAGTCCTTATATGACAAATTAATTATGTGTATTTGGAGGAGCTGGTAGATATATCTATCCATCTGTCTATATATTTGCAAACATGGAAAAACAAGTATTTGTTTAAAATGTAGAAAACAAGAAAAAATGTAAAAACCCCATTATTTGAAATTGGAAATATTTGCAGTCTGATTGTATAGTCTGTAATATTTCTGATGCTTTTAGTTATGCTGAAACACTCTGACTATTTCTGGTGCCCCCAGCATGAGTAGAGTTTGAATTTACGAGCATATGTTTAAGCTGACATGAGAATTAGCTTTCTGCAAGTGTCTGGTTTATCCACTTAGAGTTAATGAAAATATCTCCTATCTTAAGGTCCCGAGTATGTTACTGGGAAATTGTGGGAGGGACGGTCCCTCCATTTGAAAAATCCTTTCAGTTGCTTGTGAGAAGCTTTTCTGTGAGGTTTAGTCTTTGCCTGTAACTTACAAAATCATATATTGGGCTGGTGATGGAAGTCACCCATACAGTGCACATGGCATTTGTCAACACAGAAAGAAACATTACCACTGGTTTCTGTTGCAGTTCAGAAACTTTTTGCTGTAGGTATTAGTTTGATGAGTGAAACCTCTATGGCTGAAAGAGACAATGGAAACATTTCCAACATTTCGTGGCTCAGAAGGTAGTTACGGCAGTTTCAGAGAAGTATTAGGTCTGCCATTGTGTGATGACAGAATTCAGACTTGTGTGGGAGCAGTGATACACCAACGCTGAGGTCTTTCAAAGTCCTACCCGACTTATCAGACGCTCAAGGCACATACTCACGTTATTTTAAGGATTACTTGAAAAATTCCAGTGGGTTCAATGGACAGTGGTTCAACTAAGTTAATGGTGTGCTCAGTCTTTCAATTCTGTTTTATTTTCAAGTGGTGGTATGGTCTAGCAGACAGGGCACCCGATTAGATTGTCCGCTCAAAAGAAAGATCCATTTCCACTTGTGTAAATAGAGCTTGAGACCTGTTTCATTCCATCACAGCCTTCCACTAGTTGCCCTCATCATGTAAAAGATACTTTATGTGATGTGCTGCACTTCTTTAGATAGTTTGCCCTTCAGGCATCAGTTTAAGTATGCTTTACGGATGTTTTTAGAAGGAGGGTTTAGCATGAGTATGCGAAAAGAGCATGGCTTGTACAGTTTGGATTTACCAGTAGCAAATACCACAGGGTTGAACTGGCTGTTCAGAGCCCATGATGGGGAAAGGGCTGTGATGATGCTGCAGGAGGAGAATTTGCCTTGGTATTTCTGGATTGAAAAGCACCTACCTATACTGATGAACAGAAAGAATAAACATAAATTATACATTATGTGTGTCTTTCTGTTGCTATTATGGAGGATATTATAACTTTATTTTCCAACTGAAATATTAAGGATGGATATTGTGCATTCTGTAGGCTTTGCCCAGCATACTGCTGTAAGGCACGTACCAATGTCATATACTAAGCAGAACTGAAAATGCAGAGAAAACCCCTTAGGGTTTAAAGCCTCAGCATTTCCCATCTGTCAGTTCCCTTTTGAGTTTATCGCGTATCTGTTTTCACTTCTCTCTTTGCTTTTTTTAATCCATTTTCAATATCTTAATTCTTTGGAGAAGCTTACGTCTGTCTCCTGGCTACCTACCCGTTTGAAGCAATGGCCTAACAGCGTGCTGCAGGCTCTCGGCAGTAGGTGCGCTGAGAACGGCGGGCTTGGACTCAGCCCCAGGAAGGCGGGACCACTTCATCCTGAGGATCACCATGGCTCATGGCAGAGAACAGAGGGTCTTGGGGCTGTAGGTGTGGCTGGCAGGTCACTACAGAGTCTGGAGATGAGCCTGCAGATCAGAGGGAGAGCTGAGGAGAGCAGGCAGCCATATCTAGAAGTAATGGAAATTGTCGGGGCCAGAGGGGAGTAGGCAGAGTCTGCGGTTCAGAAAGCTACTAATTTAATTGAAACCAGGTAGAAGGAAAGACACTCCTGCAAGGATGCAGTGAACAGGAACCGTTATTCGATGAGCTGTCTTTGTTTCTGTTATGTCTTGTAAAGCCACTTTCATATTTTTCCTCCTTAAAAAAAAATCTGATGATTAATCTAAAATATTTGGGGGTTATTTGTTCAGGAAGGGGTGTTGTGTGTGTTTGAAGTCTTTTGTTAGTTTGAGAAACTCACTGGAAGGAGAAAGTCTAACCTGATCCTTTGGAGAGCTTTGAATGGAGTAGTGAGGGAACTGAGATGCAGGTAACCCCAAACCTGAAGTTTGAAACTATGTATGAGTAAGCAAACAAATTTATGTGGGAGCCGAGAGAGACAGAAGCTTTTCATTTGGTTGGATTGTGGGTTTGGAGGGAGAGCTGCAAGGCTTGGACAGAGGTACAGAAGTCTGCAACCAAAGCCAGACAGATTACAGCCTCCAAAGATGACCAAAATCCAGCTGGCGAAAGTGCTGACTGGTTCACAGCTGAACCAAGAGCTGAAAGAGCTGAGAAACCACATGGGAACCTGTTCCTTGGTCCATGATCAGGCAGCAGGGAGGGGCCAGACAGCTCAAGGAGTGGAAACCCAGGCCACATTTCCATTAAGGCTATAACTGAAAATGGAAGTGAAGAGACTTAAGCTGGAGACTGGAGAGAGCCAGGAAACTTCACTGTCTCACAGATAGAAGCTGGAAGAAAATACCCACCTGAGAATTTTGATTACACAAAGGTTAAGCTAAAGATGGAGAAAGATATGTCATTGATAATTTTCTCTAAGACTGAAGAGTCCTGCACCTGCTGCATGGCATGAGGAGATGGAAAAACCTGAAATACAAACTTCAACTGCTGCAGTAAGATTCTATAGAACCTTTTGGACACATCTCTAAGGATGGAAGTCAGTATCAATTTGAAGGAATTCTTGTGACATGCATTTGAAATAACCACCGAGTACTGTCATCTCAGCCTGAGGATGATGAAAAGGGAAGGTGATAGCACCCAGCAAAAGGTAGCTGCTAGCCTGTGGAAGTCTTGAAGGAATTAAGTCAATGGAGAAGGGGTTGAAACTGTCATGCACCTTCTAGAGCTGGAACAACTACATGCTGCCTATCCCTTGGAGGGAGAATCGTAAAAAGGGCTGTGTGGGACATGGCTGAGCAGAGCACGGGCTATAGAGAGTATTTATTCTCTAAGCTAGAAGGGGAATCAAAGAGCAGGATATATGGGAGTGATTTTTTTTCAGGGAAAGCTTGCTCTGTCAAGGAAACATTTTGGGGAGATAAACCCCTCTAAGGGATCTGCTACAGAAGAAAGGAGAAGAGAACAGGTTTCCTCTGCAGTGAGACAGGACACACAGACATGTCCTACACAGTGTAGAGGTTGGTCAGAGAAATATATGGGGAAGGTTTTGCAGAGTTGGAGGGCTGAGAGAACTCTTGTGCCTCCTTGCATTTGTATATTTGAGGAAAGATTAATTCCTTTATGGTCTTAAAATCTGTTCTTGGGGAGGACCCCAACAAAATAGCTTCCTAACAGAACTGGGAGAGGCACAAAGGCGGCAGGTTTTCTGACCATGTTCCCAGCATTGCTGGGGAAGGGCACAAAGGAGGTGCCTATTTATGGAGGAGATGGACCTGAGAACTCCCTGTGTGCTGATCCCTGGGCAGGGAACGATGTTTACTCCTTTCCAGAGATTCCCTTGGCTCCCTTGACCAGAAACACACACAGAAGCAAAGGCAAAATAAGTAACTATACATTGAAGCTGGATTGATTTCTTAGTATTCTCTCAACAGCGCAGGACAAATTACATTTTTAAATGTAGGAATGACTGATTTTGTTTCAGGAGGAATAGCAGCAAGGACCTGTGGATCATAAATTCAAGTCCTTGGCTCAACCCAGCTGTGTAATTAATTTCATAAACTGCACAGCTCTGGCTTAAAACTGTTTAGGTTTCTCATTCCGTTACTCTACTTGGCAGACTGGTTCAGAGTCTCACTTTTTCAATCATTAAAACCATCCTAATTCCAGCCTAAATGTATTTGTAACCACTCTATTCTCATCTTGTTTTGTCAGTCATTGGCCTTAGATCGATGTAGTTTTCTTTCCCATTTTACTTTTTCTCACTGATTCTTTTGTCGAAGTCATACCTGTGTAAGCCCTGAGTCCCTTAGGTTTAGCAAGATAAGTTGTTTAGTCTCTTGTCATGGCCAAGATTCTCTATTCTTCTAAACAACCTCAGAGCTGTCTCTTCACCGAACCCTGTCTGAACGAGCTGCTCGTGAACACTGGTGATCGTAATTGCAGATAATATTCCAGATGAAATCTTGACAGCGTTTTCCACTGTAGCATTAATATTTTATGTTACTTAAACTCTTATATAGCACGAACAGATTCTGGTTTCAGAGTGCCTCATTTCTTCTTCTGTTTAATGCTTTGAGAAATTTATCCTTAGGTTAGGACTGGTGGAGGACTGTTTCCCTACTCTAAACTGACATTTTGTCAAGAAACTTAAGAAGCTTCTATCAAGCATAGGTTTCATTTATTTTTCCCCTAAAGAAAATAGCTTTTAAAAAAAAAAAAAAGAAAAATTGAAAGGAACGCTTCAGTTTCAAGAAAACTTGAATTTTCTATTCAAATAATAGATGTAACAAAAAAAATAAATGGTACTGAGGCGCTTCGGATGAATAGGCAGTAAATAGAACACTGAAGAAAGGGGAAAATAAATGTTCTTAAATAATGATTGAAGAATGTAGACTCAGGAATGGTGAGCTTTAGAGACTGTTTTTGCAGATTGTAACAGCTTGATAGTTACATAAGAAACACAGGATCCTTGGCAAAACAGGTTTTTTAGCACAGGCCAGCAAGCAGGCAGAATACACGCGTGGGGGATAGCTATTCTAAATGTAATTGGAAAGTGCTTGATGTTGGAGTGGGTCCATCTGGATATTAGAATCATAACCAAGAAAAGCCAACCTTTCGTGGTTACCAGAAGGGAGAAAAATATAGGTTGATGTGTAGAAATAGCCTTTCATAAAGCTCCTAATTTTTCTGCTTCACTTCCAAAATTTACGTGTCCTTTGGAACCCTTGTTCAGGGAGCAAAACATGAGACTTCAAATTAAATTTATAGAGGCTCAGCCATTCTTGCGTTCTTTAAAAGAATTTACACTAAATCTTTCTGGCATGTACGGTCACTGTTCAGGGTATTATAGATCATAATATAACAGTCACTTTTCAATTAAGGTGACATTAATTCATGCTTCAAAGTTTCTAATTTATAAGAAACGAAGTCTTGATTATTGTCCTGTGTTTTGGTTAGGCAGTCCTTCCTTCAAATGGACAACTGGGATGTCAGTGGAGAAGCAGCAGCTTCTATACTGCAAGAGCATTAGCCATCAGAGCTCTGCAGTAAACTTGACTGTAAGCAAATTTCACCTCCTCGTTTGACAGAAACTAGTTTTCTCTTTCCTTTTTCAGATATTTCATGGGTTTCTAAAAGTGGTAAGATCCTTTCAGTGCTGGTTTTATAGTGACTTGACCACACAGACAGTGTCTCTGTTAACGCCTGCGGTTCGGCTTTATGGCTGTCAACTCTTACAAACTTTTATAATAGCTGCAAATAACAAAACTCTTAACTGTGTTTAACTGAGCTCTTCGGTGTGTTGCAAAGATGTTGGACAGAAACATATGCATATCTGTTGCATGGAAATCTGAGTGCTGATGGGAGGTGTTTCTAATTGCCACATGAAATTGTGTGCTCGCTGGTCCCTATGGGGCTGTTCAACAAGATGGGCCTGTTGTCCAAAATAGACCATCTGAATTTGACTGAAGATGAAATGACCCATTGAATTTAAGAATTCTTCAAAGTTTTTCTGAGCTGGTTTAACTGATGATACTAATATGCAACTAGACTGTTTTAATATTTTTCATATTTTCATTAATACTATTAGGCCTACACTGAAAAACTCTGATTTTAGTTGAATCTATTCTTTCTTCCATTTTTGCTTGTTCATTAATTTGTAAGAACTTTATGGAACTGTACATGCATATATAAACACAATAATTAAGCATCCCATTACATCATTAATTTAAAAATGAAATGAGTAGCATGTTAAGAAATGAAATCTTTCAGTGCGGACTGCAGAGGAATTTATATTACGAACCAAAAATGATTTGTTCTTTTGTGTAAAAGGCATCTGATTAAGGTCAGCCTATGAGCAGAAACGGTTCCAATCTGCAACTGAAAAACTGCACCACTGTCTGCACTAGAGATTAGAGCTGGCTTGTTTTTATTCACATTTGGTCAACAGATGGTCCAACTATTCTGTGGGCATTCTGGCAATGTAGAAGTCTGCACATCAATGACAAAAACCCATCATACGAATAAGTAAAATATCAGTGTTCATCTGAGTAGAATGAATACCTAGTGTCGGCTTCTCGAAAAGTAGCGTAGCTGGCTGACTTGAAAGGAGAAAAGCTAGCAAAACATGATATTATTGCTATATTAGCCAATAGCGTTCATTCTGATAAGACTGAAAGAACAGAAAGACAATGAGGCTTATATAAAAGATAACGTTATTGGGCTTTGGCCAGAGCAGTTAGCTAATATTTGCTGTCTCGCTGGATTGTTACCTTAGAAATAAAAAACTTTGATATGCTGTGAATAATTCTTCTGCTCAATTGCATTTGCAAAGAACGCGACACAAAAGTCATGTTTCCCTAAACACAGTAGAAATAAACAACAGCAGGCAGTTTCTGGTCTGATATGCCTATGAATACTGGCTCTTTTTTCAAGGTCACAGTTTTAATATACAGCATATCTGGCAATATGGCTTAAGGTATGCCTCTCTCTTTCCTGCCTTCATGTCACCACACGCACATGGCACCCATGCCCAGGCCTGTCAAGGGCTGGAGACTGCTTCAAAGGGAAAGAACAGAAAACATGTAAGTGAGGGTGAGAAATACAGTTGCATCCACACAGCTGAAGCAGCTGTACAGGGGTGAGAATTTTGGTGAGAAGATGGGACTGGGGAGAAGCTTGAGGACCTTCAGCTGGAATTGGCACTCAGCATTTTTTTATTTTTTTAAAAATCCAGCATCTTTGTTGTTGTGTCCCATCACTGCTTCTCTCGCTTTTGATCCCTTTCCTCCTCTAATCAGTACTCAGAGGGTTGAAACCAGCTGTAGTCCTAGAGCCTTTATTTGTGGTCAGCTTCAATGACATCTCCTAAGCCCATGAATTTAATTTCTGATCTATCTTGAATGAGACCAGTGTTTCATAGGTGGCTTCTGTTATCCCCAGCCATCCTATTGTGCAAAGGAGCAGAACTCTTTATTCTGTTCAGCCTCCATTCAGGAGGGTTAGCATTATTATCAGTTTTAACTTGCTTGATGAATGCGTGTAGATCAAAGACAACTTTGGATGGTGTTTATTAACACCTTTTAAAATGAATGTGCAAACCTTCCTCCTTTCACTGATGGAACTGAAGTTGATTACGTTTTCATGAGATGGTAGTACCAGATTGTAGCCTACACTTGCTTTTTACATCCCTTCAAAAGGGCAGAGGAGGGTGAATGTGTTCAGCAGCTGTGCCTCTATAAACAAATGTACTGGCACACGCTGCTGCACCTATAACAGAGAGAGTAAATACTAGTAATGTGTTTGACAGTCTGTCTAAATTGCACAAACCTGACAATTGGTTAGACATACAGCAGTTTGGGTTTTTTTTAATCTGACTGATTTTGTTCCTAAATGACAGTAATTTTATCATGGTGTTTGGTTACACTGTTGACAAGTTGATATCTTTTGCACAATTTTTAATACAATTTTTGTAACTGAGCTCCAGTAGGATTTTAACAATGCAACTAATTACTGTGCATATTCAAAAGATAAAAGAGTGCTCTTAATGTGTTATTCATAACATGGAGTATGAGAACATTATAAGGCCAGGATTGTCTTTAAATATTAATTTCATGGTAGCCATGGATGCATTAGGCTCTAGTAAACAGCAAAAAGACTGAATGCAACTCTTAATTTTTTTCCACACAGTTGACTCATATATATTTTTGTTCTCTAGAATGGAGGAGACAGTAAGAAACCTACTACAGAGCCAAGGATCCTCAGGCCAGCACGGAGAAGGAACTGTCAATATCATGAAGGTATATCAGGTATTAGTGACTTATTACTTGTTTTCTTGTGATAGAAAAGTTCTTTAAAACAAAAATTGCACCACTGAGGTAAACCTGTTTGACTTTGTTTCCTCTATTTGTTTATTAGTTATGAATACTTGTAAATGGTGGTTGGTACCATCTACATTTTTGCAGGTGTTCTCTCACCACAGTTTAAGGTTTTTCATTTTTATTGTCATTGTGTTGTCTGCAGTTGTTGCTCCTCTATAGAGAAACTACTTTTGAAGACTATTAAAGTACCTAATATATTACTTAAAAAGTAATATATCCTAACATCTCTAGAAAAAGATGCTTTTGACAACTTGACCTTCAGATTGTGGTAGATAATTTTATCCGCTCATATTCTTATTGGGTGTGAGGTTTCCCTATCAAGCTCCATAGTTTCTTATCTCTGTTTGTGACAGGCGCGTTTTATCAGCCTCACTTGGAGTAGAGAGAGAGTGTTTCAGGATAGAATTTAGGAGAGCAAAGATTCTAGACGTTTTTCAACGGGAACTAGGTCTGTTTATGCTGTTCATAAGGAAGGAGAGTTTTACATTTTCCTAATGTACTGCTGTATTCTGGAAGCAGTGAACCTGAGGTCATGGAAAGCCTTTTCAAGTGTCTGGAAACAGGAATAAGATACATCCCAGTTAATCAGATATTCTGTGCATGAATTAAAAAAAAAACACAACACACCATCACTTAATGAAGTCAATTCTATCCTGTGTCTTTTTAAACAGAATAAGCATTCTATATAAAGATATAAAATGCTGAAGTAATATATGAAAGTCTATACTAGGTAGTGATCCTTCAGATAAAACACTTTTCAAAAACTCTAGTTATATCAGTCCATTCTTACAACTGATGGATCAAAAATACAGCAATATAGCTAAACAAAAATGTATATTAAAGAGTATATATCACTGTAATTAAATTTTCATTTTAAGCTTGGATTGAAGGGAAAAGAGTCTTTGAGATTAACCTTCCAAAATAATAAATTTTTTTTGCTAAAATTATAGCCTGTAAAATTTAATTTCAAGACAAATTAAACTTTTTGTTGAAGTTATAATAGAACATTGTGCTTTTAGAAAATGGTGATAAAAGCATCTGTATTTTACTCACTACCCTTTTGGGATGGAAAAATGAAACTCTGTTCCCTCCTCTTTGTTCAGTTTAAATCTATACTTCCTGCTCTCTCCTGCCACCATACAGTAGGTGTTCTGAAGTGGGCTTGGTGTCAGTCTCTCCTTTGGGTGGATTACTTGTCTCTCTATTTATAACAGACAGCTGGAATGATTTTATTATCTACTTTTCTGTATGCTGTCTTCCCTTGGAAACCACAGTAAGGTGCTACCACGATTAGGTTTTAGCTTCTTTGGTTGTTTTTTTGTTTGGTTTTTTTTGCACGTTCAACAAGGAAAGCAATAAAGTATTTTGATTTCAGTTGAACTGAGGGTTTGGGTATTCTTTATTTTTCTTTTGAGCTGGACAAAAATTAGCTATGGAGTCTTTTTTAAATTTGAAATTTTGTGTGCTGCTGCCCTAGACGGGAGATAAACTAGTCATTCCAATTCCAGTGCTTGTGTATTTCTGTGTGGTTTTTCCATCACGTTTTATTTGTTTCTTAGTTTTTGAAAAAAGAGAGAATTTGGGTTTGTTTTGGATTTATTTTTTTCCTTTGGGGCCATACTGACATAGGCGTTTGTTGTCTCCTGCCAGCCAGGGGAATGGGAACTGTGGTGTATTTAGTGTAAAATATCCTGTGTTTATTTTCTGACAAACAAAAGAACAAGGCAGTTCTGCGCAGTTAATAACAAAACCACTAATTCTTTGTTTCCTGTCGGTTCTAGCAAACAGCACCCTCCACCTAGCAAACTGCCGTCTAACCCTTTTTTCCCTTCTTTCTGGACATGGAGTTTTGTTTGAATCTGCTAGGTGGTAGACAGGCCTGATTCCCCAAACCTCAGCCTAGCTCTCTTACAGAGTGAAGCCGTCTGTGTCCCAGGACCTTAAACCACCCATTTCCCCGTTACTCTAGGATTATTTTTAATCTTGTAGTCCACGTTGCATATAACAGCTTCCTTCTTTGCCTGTTCTCTTGGAACACTTTTGCTCATGGTATCAAAGTTTTTTAGAAATTTTCGTTTCTTCTGTATTGCCAATATGCAATTTTCTTTGCTTATGAATTTCTTTTCCTAATTCATGACTCAAAACCAATGTTTTTTCTTTTCCTTGGAGGAATAGCTAGGCTACTGCATCGTATACTGGTCTGTGATTGGTAAAACAGGTCAAAAATACGGAACGTTGCCATGAGTGTTGTGTTTTGTCTGAATGTCTCTTTGACTCATTCATCCTCGCATCCCTTTTGTTCACTTTTATGACAAACTTCTGAACAAATAGTTTGTTTTCTGGGAGCTGCAAGGAATGGCTCTATTCACATACAAAACAGTGCATTCCTGCCCTCATATGGCTACCTGCTATATAGGTCAGTAGTGGGTTCACTTGATGTGTATTTGTTATTCAGTCACACGGTAAAAACTCTCCAGTGTGTTTTAGGCAACAACTCTGTGTAATAATAAAAGCTAATACCTGAAAGCTCCTCAAAACAAATAATTGGCAAAAAATCTGTGATTTGAAATGTGTACAAAGTATTTTAACTTTGCAAAACATATTAATAAAGCATTATATGAATCCTGAATATGTTATTGAAACCAACTGTGTAGAAATCATGGAGAAACACATCATCTAAATATATGATGAATTTTATTGCAAATACTGTGTCCAGGTTTGGCAAGAGGCATCAATATTGCAATAGAAGCATTTTGTTTGTATCTTTCCAAATGCATTCAGACAGTTTTTTGATACATGTATAAGCGTAATTCACAAATGGGAACAGAACTTGAATGTACAACCTAGGTAATATTTCTTAAAAACACTGATGTACTCAGGTTTTTGGGAACATGGTAACCATATTGTCATCCTGTATTTGTAAATGAAGTATAGTTGTGAGCTAACATGTGCAAAAAAAAGATTTTTATGATCTGAATTCCAGGTGAGATATGTATATATATTCATATACGTACACAAAACTTATTGAATGTATAAATACATAAAAACATTGTTTTGAAAGCCATCCTCTACACTCGAACAGTTACCTTGTAAAACACATTCTGAATCGTACCCGTTCTCTGTGATTACTATGATATGATCAGAAGTATATGATCAGTACTTAGTGCAATAGAGTATCAGATTTTACTGCAGTTTCACAACCATGTATTTCATAACAAAGGAGGACATGACCTAGACGATCTCCAGTGTGACTTATCAACATATGTCTCATATTCTCTGACTCCATGGTAGGGTAGTTTTAGTGTGTGAGGTCCATTCAAATTAATATCTGAATAGTCATAAAAGATACCTCTGAGCAATAAATGCTTTTGATCTATTGACCGTTGTCTACATATTTGTATTTCACAAATCTAATTATTCTTCTGGGATGTATGAAATTGAGTTCTTATTATAATATCAATATGCCTGACTCCAGAATAAATATTCTTGCTAATGAACATGAAATGTTGCATAGTGATCATGTTAGAAGAATAATAACAACATGGAGCCCAGAGTGTGCAGTATTATTGTGATATTGTGTTAGGTCTTGCTGGGATTCTTACTTGAAGCAAAATATTCTAACCCTTTCCATAGAGCTAGCTGCCCTATGGTAATTTAATTTGCTGGACTTAGAGATGGATGATATGATTTCTTTAGGGTAAATGAATTTAGAAGCAGGATTGTAAATAAAATTTTCCTCTGTTATCATTTTACATAAGTATAACTTGGGGGAGGATTTATAATGAACGCTCATGTAAATGTGAGCAAGAATATGTGTTATTTGAATTGCCATGAACCATTGTATCTCTTGCTTAAAAGTTTACTTGACTAAAAGGCTCTAGTATGTAAGAGCTTTGTGATGTTTCCAGGATTCATCGTCCACCTGAAAGTAAGACCATGAAGAGCCAAACCAATACCTCATATATTAATAGTATTCTCATTCAAGACACATGTACTTTATCTAAGAGGGAGAGTGATCCCCAGAAACAATTGTGTGCAGTACTTGAACCCGAGACATTCAAACAAGCACCTCAAGTTTCCCAGCTTCCTAAGTTTGTCCTTGTGATTTGGATATCAAAAACTAGAGTCTCTTTCCTGTTTGAACACTATACTGGGTATCTAGGTAGAGTCTTACCTGATTACAGATCACTCAAAGACCTTCAAGTTTGGGTTTTTTTAACTCCTTTTGACTTTATGTCAGGGTAAAGTGATCAAAATAGATGAGGAAGACAGTTTGTTGTAAATTCACCATTTGTTAGAATTCTGGAATTGTCAGTATGTGCACTAATGCTCAGGAGAGACATGGTGCAGTCACATCGGAGAGGAAGGATGATCTGCTGCTTAAACTACTGTGTTCGGGAGACTAGATTTTAGTTCTTTCTCATCTTGGCCACCATGGTTAAAGATAGCAAGAAGAGGTTCTTTGAGTATATCAATAGAAAAAGGAAGACTAGGGAAAATGTAGGCCCGCTAACGAATGAGATGGGTGCCCTACTGGTGGAAGACACAGAGAAGGCAGAGCTACTGAATACCTCCTTTGCTTCAGTCTTCACTGCTAAAGCTGTCCCTCATGAATCCCAGGCCCTGGAGGCAAGGGGGAAAAGGTCTGGAGAGAGGAAGAGTTTTCCCCAGTAGAGAAAGATCAGGTTAGAGACCACTTGGCCAAACTGGGCATTCATAAGTCCATGGGCCCTGGCAAGATGCACCCGCGAGTGCTGAGAGAGCTGGCAGATGTTATTGCTTGGCCACTCTCCATCATCTTTGAAAGGTCGTGGAGAACAGGAGAGGTGCCTGAGGACTGGAGGAAGGCCAATATCACTCCAGTCTTCAAAAAGGGCAAGAAGGAGGACCCAGGGAACTGCAGACCGGTTAGTTTCACCTCTGTCCCTGGGAAGGTAATGGAGCGACTTGTTCTGGATGTCATATCCAAGCACGTTCAGGAGCAGGAAGTTACTGGAAGTGGTCAACATGGATTTACCAAGAAAATCATGTTTGACCAATCTCATAGCCTTCTATGATGTTATAACTGGTTGGCTGGATGAGGGCAGAGCAGCAGATGTCATCTACCTTGACTTCAGCAAGGCTTTTGACACTGTCTCTCGTAACATCCTCCTTAGGAAACTGAGGAAGTGTGGACTAGATGAGGAGACAGTGAGGTGGATTGAGAGCTGGCTGTGTGACAGGACTCAGAGGGTTGTGATTAATGGAGCAGGGTGGAGTTGGAGGCCTGTAGCCAGTGGCGTCCCCCAGGGGTCAATACTCGGACCACTATTGTTTAACATATTCATCAGCGACCTGGACGAGGGGACAGAGTGTATCCTCAGCAAGTTCGCTGATGATACCAAATTGGTGGGGTGGCTGACACCCCAGAGGACCGTGCTGCCATCCAGTGTGACCTAGACAGGCTGGAGAGCTGGGCAGAGAAGAACCTAATGAGGTTCGACAAGGACAAGTGTAGGGTCCTGCATCTGGGGAGGAAGTATGTCAGACACCAATATAGGTTAGGGGTGGACCTGCCAGAAAGCAGTTCTGAAGAAAAGGATCTGGGGGTCTTGGTAGACAGTAAATTATCCATGAGCCAGCAATAGGGCTGCATAGGGAAGAGTGTGGACAGCAGGTCAAGGGAGGTCATTCTCCCCCTCTGCTCTGCACTGGTGAGGCCACAACTGGAATACTGTGTCCAGCTCTGGGCTCCCCAGTTCAAGAGAGACAGGGAACTACTGGAGAGAGTCCAGTGTAGGGCAACAAAGGTGATTGAGGGACTGGAGCATCGTCCCTATGAGGAAAGGCTGAGAGAGCTGGGACTCTTTAGCCTGGAGAAGAGAAGGCTGAGGGGAGACCTTATTAATGTTTACAGGTATCTAAAGGGTGGGTTTAAGGAGGATGGAGCCAGACTCTTTTCAGTGGTTCCCAGTAACAGGACGAGGGGTAAAGGGCACAAGCTGGAACATAGGAAGTTCCGATCAAATATGAGAAAAAACTTCTTTACGGTGAGGGTGACAGAGCACTGGAACAGGCTGCCCAGGGAGGTTGTGGAGTCCCCTTCTCTGGAGATTTTCAAGACCCGTCTGGATGCAGTCCTGAGGGATGTGCTTTAGGCAATCCTGCTTTAAGCAGGGGAGTTGGACTAGATGATCTCTGGAGATCCCTTGCAGCTCTGAAATTCCGTGATTCTGTGATTTGCTACAACAAATTTGTCCATTTCCTTGGACAAATTCACTTTATCTGTCCATCTTTAACCTTTGTCTGTAAAAAGAGTATAATGATGTATCATTAAATCTCAGGTATGTTTTAGATGTCATCAATATATATGAACTACTGCTTCTGCCATAACAGGAACTGAGTAGTACTGAGCCAGATAAAGAGATTAAAAAAAGGAAAAAGGCTTTTCGTATTTCCTTGTAAACTTGGAAACCAAGGCTTAATTCCTCCAAGGAGTTTGCTTAACATAGAATACTTTTAATAGAAAAGGAATCAATTTCAAAGTGGAGCGTGGATGATCTTCAAGCGGGACTATCCGGTCTTGTATTAAAAAAATATGGGAGTGAGTTTTTGCTGTTGGAAATCTGGGGATTTTGATGCATGAATTCGTATGAAAAACTTAGGGAAATAAAAACTCATGACTGCAGGGATTGTAACCTTTTCAGAACCCCACTGTGCTTCCTTGAGATTTACACTCCAAACAAATACTGCTGTGGGGACCAGGCATGTTCTTTTGATCAGCAGGAACTGAAATCCTGGGTTTTAGGCAGCCTGAAACCTGCCCCATCTGATGTTACGGGCCCCATCATCCCTCAACTTCTGTGCTAGTGCAGAGTGTCTCTGACAGTGCTTGTTCACCAGCTGACGTGACCTAGACTACTTTTTAGCAGAAAGGATTTTCATCATGGTGGACAGCACAGGTCTTCAGAGATTGACTATACAAATTCAAGAGAAAGATATGAGTAATGGGGTAGGGAGTTTGTCAAGGAGAACGACCCCTGTGCTGAAGTCAATGCTGTTGAGTCTACAGCAAGAGAACTCTGGCTCAAAGACTCCATGAGGGTTACAGGTAGCCTTAATAGTAGGGCACTTTTTCAGGTTTCTTGGGCCCTGAGTGCAATGGAGACGAGCATCTTGCTTCCTTCCATTTATTTCTGAAAGTTCTATGTGTCCTGTCTCATTTTTGCTTCACTGCTCATTTCGGCACGCATCTGACTATGCTGACATCAAAGTGATGGCAGACGGTTTGAATAATTGCAGCCTAAGCGTTTTGATGGGCTCTTCTCCCCGAGTAGGAGCTGGCTGGGTGACTGTGGTTCAGCTCTGTTCTTTTTCTCACTCTGGAGGGATGAGAAGATTTTGAGAAGTAATGACTTCAGAAGAGATTTCTCACGCTTCAGTGTGCACCATGAGAAGAATGGCACTCAGCTCCATATCTGTCCCATGTGCAGGACATCACCACGATTGCAATCATTAACTCATGCTGCAGCTTCACAGGGGGAGTGGCTTTGAACGTAAGAAAGTTCAATTCCATTTCCTGTCCTCTTGCTGGATATAAATACAAGAACATGTGCCTTCCTTATCCAAAACTAAGAAAGAATATTTATCTGTAAGGACTCAATACTGATAAATTCAATGTCCAGTCCTACAAGACTTCTAGCTCTTAGTCATGAAGTCTGGAGCGTTTTACCAATTGCTTTCCGAAGCAGGTGTCAGAGAGGTGTGACTACATAAGTGATATTGGCACAGTTCAGGTGGCATTGTTGGCCATATCAACCCATTTTTTTTTTCTGCGTGCTTTGTGAGACTCAAATATGGAACAGTTGTTGCGACTGTCACTTCTAATTTGCACAGCCGTTGGTGTCAACAGCTCTTTCATGAAAAGAAAAACTGTATCTATTGGCAATATAATTTTATCTTAACACAAAATTATACAAGCTTAATGTTCAGGCCATTGATATGTAGCATTTTATAGATGGGGCATGGCCATGAATTGAAAAAGAGGCAGTAGTTGAATTCCCTAGCTGAAATCCACGTAGGATTTTTAATACTAACTTTTATTGCAGAAAGAGGAAATATATCCTTAAAATTAAACTTATATCTCTGGATTGGAAGTACACACAAGAGACTGCAGCAGCCAGGCCTCCTAAGTTATTAAGGAGAGTATTACTAGGAAAAACTTAGCAGTTTTGTGTCTCCCAGAGAAGGACAGAAGAGAGCCATCCGCACTCTTGGGAGCTCCACCGGAAACCCCAGGCTGTCAAGGACACACCATTGTCTGTTGTGCTTTTCCATCCAGAGAAATTCAGGGCTAGCTCAGTAGCAACTGATTCCTTATGGCTTTTCTTCTGGTAGTTTGCCACCACTGTGCAAAGATTCTGATAAATATTTGTTCACATATTTAACTAAATTGAGATTGGATTCTTGCCCCCAAAGGAGAGTGATGGTGCTCCTCAGACACTGTTCAGAATTGCAGTTTTGTTGCAAGGAACATATGTGCAAATAATTTTCCCTTTTAGTAACAGTAACAGAGCAATGGAGTTATGTTTTAACACAGCAAAGTCTCATAACTGAAATATTCCGTTTGTGTGCTTGTTTTTCAGAAAACAAGCTGTTCTTTCCTTCCCAAAATCCTCTGTATATCTACAGTAGCAAGAGGTGAAGATTGACTGATTTGATGGAACTATTACGTATTATACTGATTGTAATTCTACATTTGGATTTTCCTCTACAATATAGTGTTTCTGTCTTTTGCTATATCTTTCTTCTAGTTCATACTTTTGGAATGAATCCGCAAAAATCAGCCCATATACATTGCCTGAACCCTATACATATGAAACAGTCATAATGGAAATTCAGAGGCACTCCTGGGAAAGCAAGGTGATGATGTGGTTCACAGCCTGACTGGCACAGGTCATCCTAGTGCATAGGGGACTTCCCATTTATGCACAGCAGGTTTTCTGCAGCCTTAATCTTGACCTTAATGGTGGTGTTCTGGTTGCCTTTTTTCTAATTCAGGGGATGGATTTGAGGGAAAAGAGTGCGGTTCTGACATGCCTCTGCTTGGTAGTCCTAAGAGACTGGAATAACCTCCTGGAGTTTTTAGCAAATACCAGTTTTAAGATAATGTATCTGTTGCTTGGAGAGATGCCGGTATCTTTGTATATGAAGGCCACCTTGTAGCCCTTTATCTGCTTGTATTCTTCAGGCAGGTCACATGAGGGCTACCAGCAGCAGGGCTGTGCTGGCAGGCAGGCTGAGGGCAGCCCACGCTGTGACTGGGTGAGAAAACAAGGCTGCGGGGCTGCTGCGGCACGCTTGCTGTGGCACCCAGTGCCACTTCCAGCTCCGCTCTGTTTCTCAGCAGAGCAATGAGATCCCCAGGGAGCTGTTGTCATCTCCCATCTGGCAACTGTTTTTAGAGCTCCCAGGTCTGTAGTGTGTCTCCTGGCTCTTGACCAAAAGATTTTAATAAGGGGGTCTTACCTATCTGTAGCCTAGCCAGATCCCTGTTGGGATCCAGATGTGCTTTGTTGACCTGACACAGCATTGCCCATCCTGGGCTGGTATTGATGAGGTTCTGGTTGGGCAAGAGGGTCTGGCAAGGAAATAAGAAGCATTTTTATTTATCAAATCCTTTGTTTTTTCTGAGTAAGGATCATGATGAAGAAACAATAAATACAAACCATTTACTGCAATCAGCTGTCTAGCAACAGAAGTGTTTGGACAGAGAAGTTGAAAAAACAGTTTGTATTCCTTGGTATTGCAAGGTTGGGTCTTAGGTATGGCCAACTCACTTGCTCTCTCCCTATTTCCACATCTCCATAAAAGATATGGTTCACTCTGCACTTTGAACTGTGATTGATTTATGTTTTCAAGCCAGCAGAAAGCAATGCTATTTTTTAAATTTTAAAAAGTTGAAAAAGATCTAAAATTTTGCTTATTTCCTGAGGGAAAAAAAAGAGATTATGCTGCATTCACAAACATTCTCTCTTTGAAAATTATTTTAACAGAAGAACACACTTACCAATACACCAGTGTATTTATTTTGGAAAAAATGTGCACTGCTGATCAAGAAAATTATTCTTAATTTGAGCTATAATAACGTATTTGAAAAGTTGAAGTTCTAATCTGATCCAGAATTATTGTATCTACATTTTATTTTTATGTGAAGATGCATTCTGAGCTTCTTTCAGGAGTTTTCCTGACAAGATGGTGCAACAAACCAACTATTGCCTGGCATTTGCAAAAAATTACCTGGTTATGCGATAATATACTAATTTTTTTGTCCTAATCGCACAGGTAACTTCTTAGGTCATCTTCTGCAATTGTGCTTATGGTCAGAACTAGTCAATTAATGTATTGCTGTCATTCCAAAATACCAGTTAATACTCATCTTCAGGTATGTCCTTTAGAGCCTCTTTGTGCTGTTCCCTAGAGAAACCATCTATAGAAAACTATCAACAAGTATAAGTACTTGGGAGACTTTCTGGTGCCAAAAAGAAAAAAATTGCACTTGAAGTTTTTCATGTCATTAAAAAGAGTAATTTGGCCTTCATCCAAGTAGTGAAAAGACATTATTTAAAAAAAAAAAAAAAGAGCTGCAAAGGGAAGGAAAATTGGCTTATTTCTAGCAATTTAAATCTAGAGTAATTCTATTGCCTTAATTGCTGTTACATAAAATTTACTGAATTTAATTTTCAGAATACTTTGGCTTGTTTGTACTTCAATCAAAGGTAGGTATTTTAATACTGTCACTTTAGTCAAGTGTAGTTACTTTAATACTTACAAACTCCTTCAGGAAAGTTTAAATGCTGCATATAGGTTTCCTGGGAGGAAAGATGATTACTTTAAGTATGGTACTATAATGAACCAATTTATAAGAGAATATCTGCATGAAAAATCACACTGCATATTCTTCTCATAATATCATATGTACACGTATGAAGAAGGAACAGCTTAGTTTCTAGAACATTTTTTCTTTTGCTGATAAATTTGCTATTCAGTGTAGCTGAAGTCTTTCAGATTCAAAAGGAACAACAACCACAGTGAGCTACTGCCACACTGCCCTGCCACCACCGTGCCTGAAACCTTTCTTGGAAGAGTCATCTCCAGAATGGTCAGTCTTTGGTTTCGGCTCTAACAGATGAAGTGCCAGGGGCGAGGGTGCACTCACTAAAGACAGGATGGTGTCAACAGCGGTATTTGGTCACAAGGTTAGCATAGCTCACTTTGACACCCAGGACTGACATTCAGCTGGGAACCAGAAGATGAGAAACTCCATCTACTCTTACTGATCTGATAAGTACATTTAATAGTGAACTCCACTGTGAAGGTTTTCTTCTTTTACAGTCCTTTTTTGTCTGAACTTTTTCAAAAGAAATAGGTGCTTCTGATGCATGGAACAGCCAATAAAAACATCATCGGGAAATCTATTAATGTAACTGCAGAACTGTTCAGTAAGGGTGATAGCTTGTACTAGTGAAGAGTGTTTTGAATGAAGAATAATATGTAGTATATTTAGATTGATATGCGAATGGTGGGAGGCTCATATCAGAAACATAAAGAAAGTACTTTGTTCTCTTATCCATCACAGATATTTAATCTAGGGAGTGTTACTGCTCACTCTGTTCGCTTTGTAAGTGAAATCCAGAAATGAAAAAGAAGAATTTTATATGTTTTTCCTGACAACAGTAATGGTAAACTGTGTACAATTTGGGATGTTTCTGTAAAATTTTGTGATATATGTGCATTCCTTTCTTTTCCTTCAATTTTGGTCAGCTTGTTCTGAACAAAAGCTGTTAGCTAAATAGAAATATATTATTACTACACTTGCTGGTGTGCTGTCTAAAGCAAAGCTATATTTTAGTCTCTTCTTCCACTGGGAGAAAATAAAGCAAGAGAAAACAGCTGAATACATAGATAGAAGTAAGCAAGGTAAAACCAGAAGTCATGTTTGTAGCCTTATACTCAGACATCATTTAAATTGCACTGTGTAGTTGCATGTAATTATTTTTTTTTTGCATTCTAACTTGTTTGCTCAGTTACGGTCATGGTGTTTAATGGGATTCCCGTTAGCAAATAAAGAAAATATAAAAACAAAGGTTGCAGGTGGAACAGACATATTAAGGTCACAGTGACATCAGTGACTACTCCTGTACCAAGCATCTTGCAGGAAACACTTTGTGAATGTTGGAGCAGATCCAAAGGAGGGCCACGAGGAGGATCCAGGAGCACCTCTCCTATGAGGACAGGCTGACAGAGTTGGGGTTGTTCAGTCTGGAGAAGAGAAGGCTCTGGGGGGACCTTATCCCAGCCTTCCAGTACCTAAAGGGGGCCTTCAGGAAAGGTGGAGGGACCTTTTACAGATAGGATGAGGGGTAGTGGCTTCGAACTGGAAGAGGGTAGATTTGGATTAGATATTTGGAAGAAATTCATTATGAGGGTGGTGAGACACTGGAACATGTTGCCCGAGAAGTTGTGGATGCCCCATCCCTGGAGGTGTTCAAGGCCAAGTTGGATGGGGCTTGGAGCAACCTGGTCTGGTGGAATGTGTCCCTGCCCAGGGCAGGGGGGGTGGAACTTCCAACCCAAACCATTCTATGATTCAGTAATTCTATGAATTCATCAGTCTTACCTCACGTTGCTCTGAATTAACATACACTTGTCTTTTATACATCTCAGGTTTCACCAAATGAAATACGTTCTAAAGCATATCAGAAGAAACTGCAAAATTTCAAAGGACATATTTAAGAGGCCACTGTAAACAAGTGTTAGTTATGATTAAGGAAAAAAACATCATGGTGGGAGGAGAAAGGGGAGCAAGGTGCCACTGGAAAACAATTTTAACCTTGTTGGAATTTTGAGTCAATAGTCCGTGGTGCAATTGCTGCCTTTTTTCAGCTTGTGCAGTCAGAGCTATTTGTGCATAGCTTGGGGCTGTTTTTTTCATGAAAGTACAAAGAAACCCGCATCTACAGTTTTTATCTACATCAACAGTCTGAAAATTCTCGTTTCATATCGCTCACTCTCAGCGAAGAATAGTGCTGAACACTAGGAGGTCTGCAGTGGAAATAACACTGAAAGTACAGCATCTAAGAATACATCAAGACTATAGAATGGCCTTGCAAGAAGCAACATTCACAATTTATTACTACATAAACAATTCTGTGTATGGATTTGTAAATTGCAGTTTGAGTTTGGAGGTTAAGAGTCTGCCTTTATTATAGCAGGGAAGAGTGTTATAAGTATAGCATAGTGTATCTGAACAATATAGTAAATATCTTATTTAGAAGGTCTTGTGGAAGCTCCTGAGACACCGTGGAGAGTGCTAAATATTTTGAGATGCTGAGTTAGCCACTTAACTTGGGTGCAATATTGATTGGATTCTTGGATGCCTGTTACCATTGCCTCTGTATACAGTCTGTTAATAACTACATTGTGAGTCATTTTGAGTTTTTTTTTTCTCAAATAAGTGGTTATAAGCAATCGTAAGCAGTATTTAATTATATATCCTACGTATGTTTTATTCTTGGGTTAAACATGTGATTAGAGTGTGTTTTTGGAAAATTGCAGGCACGATTGTCAGAAGAATTTGAATTTGTAACCATTATAAAACCATTGTCTGTAATAAATTTCAGAAGCTGAAGAATTAAAAGGAATTCAGAATAAAAAACCCACTCAGGTATCACAATCTGACACCCAAAATTGAAATAGAGATCGTTTGTATCTGAGGGATCTTTACCATATTGCATCTGAAATACTTCTCTGGAGGACCTGTGTTTATCACACGAAAATGATCTTTAGCTTCTGTAAGCAAAGGTGTCATCTCTAATTATTACTTATCAGTTTCCAGACAAGAAATTCGTGTCATCCGGCACTCACTGGGAAAATCAGCATTTCAATAACCGTTATATTTTTTTAACTCTTGTTTGGTTCAAGCAGAATTTTGTCATATGTCCTTGTGAAAGATTGCTGTTTATAATCAGTCCTGTAGAGTCCAGATTCAATTATATCAGGAATAGATTATGCTATGTTGTATTACTATAACCACTTGTACAGTGAACTTTGCAATATCTCTGTGATTCAGGAACCTCCCTGGATAACCAGTTCCAGTTACCATATGACCACCTTCATGGGAGGGGAATAAAAGAAAAAAAAAATTTTCCTAATATCTAATTAGAATTTCTCATGTTCCAAGCTGTGTCCATTGTATCTGCTCTTGTCATCATGCCACTTCCAAGAAAAGCCTGGCTCCATCTTCTCTCTTCCCTGCAACAGAACCTTCCTCTGCAGTTGACTCCCAGCCTCTGCTCGTGCAGGGGGTTGTTCCTCCCCCAGGTGCAGGACTCTGCGTTTCCCATTGCTGAGGGCTGTGGCAGGGGCTATGCTGCTGCTGGTTGTGTTTGGCCTCCTCCTCTGGAAGCCCATCTGCTGGTTAACAGTGTTAATGATTTCTGTTTTCTTAAAGGCTTCTTCCTTGGGTAGGTAGTTCCTGCATTGTAAAATGTCAAATTAGGAAAAATTGGAACATGAGTTACCTGGGGGAAACTGTATGATCATGTTGTATCATGTTTTTGTTGTTACTACCAGAGATGAGCCCTTATTCCAGTTAGGGCCTAATCAAGGTTTTCACTGTGAAAAAGAAAATCTAGACTAGATTTTTGCTAGCTTCTTTTTTTTTTTTTTTCATTGTGTCATCTGAGATTTACTCTTCCTGGTTTGAAATTTCGTAGTTACAAATGGAAATATTTTAAAGTGAGTTCATTTTTTCCTTTTTTTTTTTTCTGTGTGCGTGTAATTCCTAGAAAGCATCTTAAGAAAGAAGAAGGGACAAAGAACAGACAACTGGTGGTACTACCAATAAAACTTTAAAAGTATAGTAATTTCTGAAGTAATAATGGTTAAGAAATAGCTGGCTAAGTGTCCCTTTAACACTTGTCTGTTCCTGGAAAAGGTGACGAGTCTTAGAGGAAAGGCATCCCAATGACTAACACTGTGTCCAGAGGGTCAGCAGCCTTTTCCCTTTCTTGGGATGAAGGCGGAGGTAATTTCTGAAATAGGCAGTTTGGTCTCTTATCTTTTGAAAGCTTCAATATGATCTTTTCTATCACTATAGTTACTCCTTTTGTTTATAAACAGTGAAAATGCTTTCTTGTTTGGTATTCTGAAAGGTGGGTGAAAGGGAGAAGGTTGGCTTTATATTCTATATATTTCTTTATGTTCTACAAATTCCAGTAAATTATCATTTGGAATTTCAGGTGGATTTCCTGCTCTCTCAATTTATTGGTCTTACTTTTATTTATTAGTGGAAAGAAGGAGTGTTAAACTGCTCCTTACTACTTCGTCTAACTGAAAACCAGCTTTCTGATAAGTCTCAGTCAGGTCGCTGCATTGTACAGCTTCATAGATCAATGTCTTCAGTGATTTATATCTTCTCATTGATTCTAGAAAGCTTGCCATTTCCAGACTGCAGGCTCTGTTTTCATCTGCTGTTTTCTATTGGCTATAGGGCTCATAGTGTTTGATCAAAGGGTTCACCATCAGTGTACTATTTGTTTGATTTATAGAACAAACTGAATACTTAGAAATAATGGTCAGGGCAGGATGTCATTTTAGATTTGCAAAATACTGTTGCTTTCAGAAAAGCAATGACAGTTTAAGCCAGCTTGGGAAGCTACACAATATGGGACTTGATTGTAAGTTTCTCATTAATTTCCGTGGGAACAGGTCTACAGGGAGCACCATAATCCTAGTTTCCTTTTAGTGAAATGTGAATATTTAATATTTTTATTGTCTCTTTGTTGACAAAGACCATTAGAGATGTAGATGAGCCTTTACTGTAGAATTTTTATCAGGTTGCTGTGTTTGCATCTTCTCACGGTACAGGCATGTCTTAAACTTACTGGTCTGGGGAGAACTAGAGCTGGGTTGTTGCTTTTATTGCCCTTTTTTTCCCCCCCTGTCCAGCGCACTTCCAGAGCACCATTTCCATCTCTTACCTTTTCACAGAAACGAAACTGCATTGATCAGCAGGATAGCACTTACTCTGCCTTTGCTGGACTTCTGACCTGGAGAGCATTTTGCTCTTCAGCTTGAAAACCCAGCCTGCCTTTAATTGTGCAATACCTGAGGCATACAACAGAGACTGTTCAGAAGATTCAAATATGGTCTTTAGTCAAGATAACACAAGTATAGCTATCTAGGAAAAAGAGGGAATAAGCTGCTCTACGCCATTGTTTGCAACATTCAGCGTGCTCACTGCAGAGTTTTCTGTAGGATTTGATCAACATCATTGTGGAGACAGAGATTTCCTCTTGCAGCTCGCTCGCTCTCTCGCTGCCTCTTCCTGCCTCCTCCCAGCAGGCAGCTGCCTTTCATATTAGCAGATTTTTCACTCTTAAGAGGATTCTGTTGTTCCAAAAGCCTTTGTCATCCTCCCTCTTACTTGACTTGACTTTAAACACAAAGGGTGTTTAGAAGCACCTATTTTCTTTGCTTTCTTGAGTGTGGATTTTCCACTCCACCCTTTCTGTATGTCACCCAGGTAGAACTGGTTAAAGTGACGGGACAGTGCCCTCAGCAAATTGCAAGCCTAAGGACAATTTCTCAGGTTAGTAATTTTTTCCTCTGTTCTGTAGCTTTTCCGGGTAGATGACACATCAGGGACCTTTTTAGCCCATGCCTGAAACACTGAAACAAATTTATTGTTACTCAGTAATAAACAAGTTTCAAAAATATGTGAGCTGTACTTAAACACTGGAGCAGAGGTAACATTAGTAATTATCTTGAGGTGTTCTAGTGGACATCATAGTAAAACAGGGTGTGTATTCTTGATTATGCCACTAGCGTGTAAAGTTCATCAAATTTTGTAACTAGAAGATGAATGGGCTACTTCTTCAGGCATCTGGGATTTACTCTGTGAAAAGTTGCATTAGGCCCCGTTCTGTGATGAAATGTCATAACCTATGCTTTCTTCTACCTGTCCTTTGAATTTTGTCCTCTAGTTTGAGCAGGAAAGGTGCAGATGTTTATATTTTCTTTCATTGTTGGCCACATCTATGTGATGTCACATTCTCTTCTAAAAGTGATTGTTTGTGTTTGAATTACATCAAAGAGGTACCTTAGTCAATTATTTTTTTTTCCCGAGTTCATCAAAGTGTTTTATGCCAATGCACTCGTCAGGGCAACTTGAAGGGAAAATGGTTTAATGGCTCTTCTACAGATGCTTGATTGTTGCACCAGTGAGTAGTGAGCGAGAAAAAAAAAACAACAAAAAAAAGAAAAAACCCCAGATGCCCACAAACTACTGTATTTATGGTTCCTTTGTGATCAGGATAGCACTGATGCTGGCCACGTGAGGGACTGGCTCTTTGACATCTATGTTTTGAGGCTCAGAAAGAGATTTGTGCCTCATGGTTTGTTTAAGAGTATTCAGTGATTAAGGCCATGGCTTATAAAATTGATTCTTGATTAAAGTTTTAACATAGTAATAGTCAATTTCTAAGCTAGTTAATATTTTAAAAAGACATTGTTAGAAATGTGATTTACAGTGCTGATTTTTAATTCAGTTGTGTTTATGGGTTTTAAGATAATGTCTTACTGTTAACTCTCGAAGAGTTATATTTGCATAGTTACTCAAGCTGGATCAGTTCTTCATGAAAATACATATTTTTATGCTTAGAGTTTGCATTCTGTAGTAGTTACAGGAAATACATCTCACTTGTAGACTAACCCAAAGATCATGAAGTATGTGCCTTTGTATATAAGAATTATCAAAAAGGCACACAAAGAAAACTAAATGCTCATTAAAGCACTTTTCTAGATTTGTGCTGACATCCATTATTTAATGATGATTTACCTCAAATTTTCCATTCTTAATCTTCTCATTAGTTGTCACACTGCATCTGCTTATACAGTTACAGAACATGGTTTACAAGGTAGACTGTCCACTTTGTGTTGCACTCAGATGATAATTCACTCCGTACATCTGTGTAGTTCTCTTTTTACCCCTTATGCCTGCCTTGTTGTTTTGAGCAATATTTTACATTGCCTGCTTGTGGTCTTGATGTTTCGCTTGCTCTGTCTCATTCTCTCTCTCAACACGGAACTTGGACACATAATTAATGGAGTTAGTAGGATTCACTGTTCAGTCCTATGATTTTTATAGACCTCTTGTAAAACTCAGCAGCCATAGTCCACTCAGCAGCAGCAGCTAATAATAACCCAAACTGACTGACTTGTAATAGACTGGGGCACTTCTGAAAATTTTGCTGTCAGTTTGATTCTCTCCAGTTATATATTAGTGTGGGTCTTAAATCAGTATTCAGTTGGTAGCTTGGTTCTCAGCCCATTATTTAGTATTTCAAATATTAGCTCTAGATGAAGAAAGGTGAAATACATTAGGCATGAACATATGTTAGCTTTTCCTCAATAAATTGCTTTATATCTCAGTGGCAAAATGCTTCCATTGAAATCTGGTAGGCTCAATTTTCATTGCAACTTCTGTGCAAGAAGAATACACAAGTTATTTTATTAAAAAGATTATGAGTTCCACTTCTAAAAAATCTTAAGTAGATGTAGCAGTTAAGTTGTGCATATCAGCATGTTTCATAGACCCTTCATGACTCCACTTATTTAATACTGTAATCGTGTACGTAGCAACTTGCTCGGTGTTTTTTTCATACATATACATGGGAGATTTGAAGATATTTGCATAGTTAACTTAATTTCCGCCTTGGAGTAATGACATTTTAAAAAATCATTTCAGGAAAAGCTGTCAGAAGACAGTAGGAAATGTAAAGAAGGCATGGAAAAAATTCACACGCCAGCAGATGAAGATTCAAGAAGTGAGAGCAGCAGCACTGAAGAGGAAAAAGAAAAGACGAAATTGCTATTGGAGCGTTTAAAAGCTTTGGAGGTAAGAAGTACAACGGTTTCACACATAAAAAGACCACTCTGCTCCTTGCCTCATTCATTTATTGGCACTGAATCACCCTGTAGTATAAATCTAATCTTTCACACTTCACCTGTACTCGTGTTATGGGGTATTTTTTTAATGATTCATTTACCAAGGATGAACAAGAAGCTTAGTCTTAGAACCTCTGAAAGGATCGCTCTCTAATGCTGAGAATAGATATCTTTAAAAATAACTTCATGTATTATTTTAATTTAGCTTAGACTATTTAATAAGAAAAATTGGTTTTATTGGTTTTGTTTCAATTATTAATATTCTAAGACTAATATAGGTGGTTTAACAACTGTCATAAACCCAGTGTTGCTTCATTGTAGTTTATTGCTCAGCTTTTAATTGCTGGACTGCTTGCTGGAAGACTCAGCTCACGTCTTTTTACTGTAAGACTGTGGAAAATCAATTTCCTTGTAGACCACATGGAGAACTGCACCTATATTTTGAGTGCATTTCTGGAAAAATAGGATGTACAAAACAGTGCACCTTGTGGTACTTCCTAACTAGAGGAAAAGTTTTAAAGTTTTGTTAGGCAATCATGGACAAGGTGCAGGTAAGACTGTAGCTGCTATGTGTATGGACTCATTTGTGCTCCTTCATAGAAGCATGAGTTTCAATGTGTATCAAAAAATAAGGCTGTGCATATTTTAATATAATTTTGAACTAGTACAAAGGCATATTTTTAAATTATCAAGTGTTTCCTCCATTCTCTTCCGTTCAAGTATCTATGCAGTGTTAAATGTATGGATAAATGAATGCCTTAGAATGATCTTAGTGGCATTTTTCCCATGTAGGGTCTTGGTAAACACAGACTTCATCGCTGGGCCTATACATTTTTGGTTAAGTGTGAAAGTTCTTTCGCGTCATGATTTTTATTTTGAGTTGTACTCTGATCAAGTGAAAACTCTGTATTTTTTTTCTTGAGGACCTTGTTAAAAGTAAAACATGAACAGTTACAGGCATGTCTGGATCTAAATACAGAATCTGCAATCTGAAAGGTATAGGCAGTGTCTCAGATTTTTCTTTCCTTTAAAATCTTAGGCCATTTGTAAAACAAACGCATTTAATATTAATTAACTCTAATTTTGCCCTGGGAAAAAAAACACATGATACTAAATTTTTGAGGCCCATAAAACTGATAAATGTGCAGTTTACTATAGTCTTGCTTTCTCTATCTATGGAGAATGACTTTAGGTTCCTTGTGGTTTTTTATTTCCAACTATGCATGACTTGTGTTTGCATCACCTTATTCTTAATCAGTCTGAATGACAGTTGAAGTTCTTTAAATCCTCAGTTGATAGGAAGTTGTTCAATAATGTCACAACCTTTATCAGTTGTGGCAAATTGCCCAGATACATAACGTGATGTTATGGACAAACAGAGTCTCGTTCTGGAAGGTCAGTGAATAGGTCTTCTTACTGATGTCAGTGTTGTGCAGTGGCTTGTCCAAAAACAAGTAATAGGGAATGCCAGTACTTCAAGAATTAATCTACGTAAGTAGTCTAAGGAGCTATCGAAGTAGAAAGATGAACTGCAGGGCCAGCATTAATTGTGGCCCAAGATAATTGAAACAAAGTGTTGTTAATTTTGTGTTGTTTAATGTTATATATTCTCGCCCTTGATTTTTCTCTTGAAGAATATAAATTGTAATGTCAAAGACTATTGCTAATTAGTTAAAAGACATACTTTTTTAAAGTTATATGCAATTAGCAGTTCTAATCCTTTACTGGTTGCAGAGTAATTATTCTAAATACTTTATTAGTTTATATAGAAAAGAACAAAAAATTGCTGTTTGTTAGCTCCCATGCTGTGGGTGCAGAATGTTTAATCTTACTTTACATGATTAGATGTTACTGTATCATACACAATTAATAAAATCAGCAAGGCTAATAAAGTACTTTCTAAAGTTGGTCCTCCGTCTGTGCACTGCAGAATCTGAGGACTGCCTATGAACTGAACCTAGTAGAAGTACTAGTCAAAATAAGGAACCTAAGCCATTAATGCCTATTAATATAATTTCATGAATATTAGCACTTTTAAGACATCTTTTTATATCTCTTCGCATTAGTTTGTTTTTTACTCAAGTGTAGCTCATGACAAGGTGTAGCCTAGTCTGTTAGACCACTGTAAAAATATTCCATCCTTCCTGCCTGCCTGTATTCATTGTCCTGTTGCTAGAGTGAGCTTCTCTTGAAATGAGGGGACTATATGTATGTACATACATGTATATAAATGTATACTACAGTGTATACATCTTAGGGAAAAGTTTTGAGAAAGTGGTGTAATGGTTTTATTATGTAAACGTTCAGATTCAGGGGTAAGTTTTTTTCTGGTTAATAGCTTCTATTGACTGGTCCCATTAAAACAGAGAGTTGGATAAGTCCAAGCTAAGTTTCAAGTGAATGAAGTACCAAAAGAGAAATTCTATCCATCAGCACAGGGATAAATGGTAGTAGCCAGTACATATTCAGTGTAATAGCTTATTTACTGTCTTTTCTTTTGAATATGGATATGGGAAAAACATTCCTGCTCCATACATGAAATAAATTGTTTCTACCCTTACTGGAGTACTGGCATGGTAGATATGAGGTGAGTGGTGGTTTTCTTGAGGAATTTCTGTCAATGTGAGGAAAACGGTAGTCATCTTCAACTGTTAGATATGGACCAGCAAATTATGAAATCTAAGTGTAAAAAAAAGGGATGAAACTTCATTTTCACAGAAAACTTTTGTTAAGTGGTTTCCATATCAGTCGAGTTGTGTTTACCATTTCTGTTTTTTTTTTTCTTATACTTGGGTGTTGTCAAATGTATTGCCAAACAAATTTCTGTAATGCTTTTTAGGTTTTATTAACTTCTGCTTAAAGTAGAAATTTTCTCACTGAACAATACAAATCAGTATAATAAAGTTTCTTTGTAGTCAGCCCAAGTGAAAGCTATCGTGTACTTTGATAAGAAATATATATAAGTATTCTCCCACTGCACCCTTTACCTATAATCTTTTTACATCCTTTATCGTTTACAGCGAATTCTATTTCCACTCTACTGACTGATAAATACCATACGTTTCTAATCAAATGAAACAGATAACAAATAACAAATGGTTCATACCGTCTCGTATCCCATTTTATGTAGTTGAAATTAATTGTGATTTCCTGGATATCAAAACTCCTTTGTGCCTTCAGCATTTTTAGTTGGCTGCTCTTGAAATGCCACTTAATTTACTTCAGCAGTTATGATCAAATGCCTTCTAACTCTTACAAAGCAAAAAAAAAAAAAAATTCTCTGATAACTTCTCTGTGTATTTGGATTGCTGCAAAAAATGAAATATTAATGAAGTATGGTGAATAACATATCAACTCCTTTGTGGAATTTCATTTTTTTAGCCCGTTTTCATCACACCAGAAGAATTGCAATTATTTTTTTTTTAAATGGTAGTCAGAAACATAGAAAAAATATAATTAATTCTGAATGTACATCAACCCCTATACAGCAATTTCAGGTATATGTAGGTATATGCACAATTACAGTAAAACAATAATGTTGTATCTCCAAAGGAATATGCATTAAGTTAAGAAAATTTTCACAAAACCTTAATTTGCGCTTCTGGGTGTGTTAGATGTTATACGGACTCTCATTGCGAGATTGTATACTATTTCTTGTTTCCAGCTAGAACAGTTTACAAAGTCACAGTGCACAGTGGAAAGCCTTGAGAATATTCTGCATTTGAAAAACAGTGTCTGTAAAGGCCTCAAGACTGTCCCAGGGCTTTATTATCCAATATGGAGCTCTGGGCTCTCTGCCCCAATTTAGCCTTAAATGACTGAAATACAGGCTGCCCGAGCACCTGCATAATTGCAAGTGAATTAAACTGATATACCGAGTTAGTGTCAGTCTTAATCTAAACATGTCTGTAAAAGCTATAGTTACTTTGATTTTAAAAATTTAATCAGTGATAAATACTGTGTCAGCTTTGAAGGCTTATTAAAGTCTGTCATTTGCACAGACATTTATGCGTTGAGGATAATTCAGTATGAATTAACTATGTCTGACTTTATGAAATGTTACAGCTCTCCCGGACTTCCTTCTTTGCAACAGCAGTAGTGAAACTTTCTTAGAAAGTATTTGCTTTTGGTTGATTATGAAGAAGGTAAGTTGACTGGGATTGTTCCAAACTAAATGACCAAAGAGTACTTAATGAAGGTTGTTTTGGACAATGCTCTGCTTTGCTAATAAAAAAAAAGGTATCTGTGAGATACAAAAGTCTTTTTTTATGGTGTTATGTCCTTTCACATGGTGCGTGTCCTCTCAATTCCTCAAAAAGAAAGGGGGGTATGAGCAGGTATTGTATGAAGACTCAAGAAGACTGGATTCAGTTCCCATCTCAGCTGCAGATTTCCTGCATCCTGTACAGTCTGTTTCATCTATTTGTGCTTTCGTACCGCATCTGTAGGCCGGTAAAGAGCTAGAATGTGGCATGCGGTCAAATACCTTGGGAAGCTGGCTGGCTTCCTCTGGCTTCTTCCATCTGAATGTATTCTTACACTTTGACTCAAAGACATGGAACTGGAAACAACTCAGAGGAGGGGGCTGTAATGCTCTGATTTAGTCTGGTAGGGTAACATGTTTTACACAGGAAACAAAGAGGAAAACACATTACAGAAAAGGTGGAGTTTAGATGTGTCTGTCCAGCTCTTAGGTGCTGAGTTACCACATATAAGGAACATCTGAACTGTAGATCCTATATCCACTCTGCAGGAAAAAAGAATATGAATTGCCCCTGCTCACTCCAGCCCTCTCTCTGTGCTGCTTCCCCTGTGAAGGCAGGCACAGGATTGGCTTCTTATCTGCATTTCTGACGAGCCCACAGCCCTTCCTCCCAGAGATCCCTAAGGTCGTTCACGTAAGCAGGTGTGCTCCTTCCTGTGAGGCCTGTGAGTAGATCTGTGTGGCAGGAGTCGGCTTGTACGCTGCATCATATGGTGCAGCATGCTTGTCTTATGGCAAGCTGTCTATGTGTTACGGGATGAGTAGTGCCTGCATTTAGGATAGAACATCATATATTTTCCTGGCACCTATTCTGTTTCATGGCTGTATGCGCATGTGTCATTTGATCACACACAGTCCCATTCCACTCCCCTCTGTTAGATGGGCAGCGCACCATCATCTTGTTATGGGGAAATCATGAGTTCTGGTTATGTGCAGGCAGTTCCCACTCTTCGGAAGAGATGTTTTGCCCACTTTAGCCCATGATGGCACACAACAAACGCCTTGCTAAAAACACAGTATTAACAGTCAAATTAAAATAAACAATGTTCAACAAGGAAGTGGTTCCCCTGGTTTGCTGAGTAGCCCCCTTCCCTCACAGAAGTTCTGCAATGAGCACGAGTTCCATTGGCCTCAAAAAATAATGATTGAAGGCTGCTCACAACCTTGCATTTTTCACCAAATAGCAAGCCACTGGGGTAACATTAAATTGTAACCTTGAAGTTATCTAGTGAAAAGCCTAATTCACGTGTGAAAATCTCATTGCTTGCGGGTGAGTGAGGCTCAATGAAAGTTTCAGTAAACTAAGCTGCAGTAGAAGCAGTATCTGCTAGGGAAGAGCCGCGAAACCACTCTAATTTTAATTATAGAATTTTGCCCTCTTGCCCTTTGCAGTTCATCGTAGAAAGATGTGTTTTGTTTTAATAAATTGAGCTTTGGGGGGAAACTCACTCAGGATAATAAGCTAAATGTTCAAATATATTAGAGGGGTAATTTCCCTTGTATCATCACCATTAAACAAATGAGGAAGTATGTCAAGTATTTCCCATATTATGTTTTTACTACCCTGCAGAGGAAGAAAGGCATGATATCAATGAACTATAAAAAAGATAAAAAAGAAATACGAGAAGGGTATGTATTTCCTTTGAGTGGATTGAGAAGATAACTTTATTTTGAGTGGGGTGCTGGTGGTTTTGTTTTGCTTTTGCATTATTTTCCTATTTTCCCTCTTTTAATTCCTCATTTTCCATGTACTACAATGTAAAATTATAAGAAAATTAATAATCATATTAAGAAACATACAGTATGCAGAGGAAAAGAGCTTGAGTTTCTAAAATAACTGTGAAGAAAAACTTTTTTCTTACTGAAAGTCAGCTGCTTCACTTTGGTTTCTGGGAAATTGGAATCACTTTACTTAGATGCATAGAAAAATAATGAAACTTTTAAATATTTTGTAGCAATGTTCTAAATATTTTGTAGCAACCAGTCTTGTTCCAGCCAATGCATTTAATCTGATTCAGCCAAAAGCCTCTTCTTAGCTCAGTGCCTTGGCCATCCACATAACTAGATTCATTATGCTGATCAGTCACCAAAGGCCAACCTACTTAATCCTAATTACTGGATTATTTTACTTTTAAATCTTTTCAGTAGGAGACTTTTATAATTAGTTTTCTGAAATGTGCCTAAGAACTCTTTTTTTTTTTTATAGCCAAGGATCAGACGATGAGGCAGGGAAGGTCTTATTTCCAAACTTATCCAGTGGCTGATAATGAATCAGCATTGACTTGCGTCACCGGTTTCAAAAACAGCCCAGTTTATTCCAGCCCTTTGCTGGTAATAATATTGGCAAACTGTTTTAGCTTCCCAATAGCTGAGTAAATTTTAAATTAAAACCAAACAAGTACTATCAAGCTGAATGTATTCTATAATCTGTTGATGCTTGAACTCTTCTACTGTAGGTGTTCAGGGGCTCAGTTGTTCCTAGTCTTTGAGGAGCAGATCTCATGGCTGCTACATGCTTCTCCGTGTGCTCTTGGGTGCTTTCCTTTTTGCCAGCTGTCCTCACCCACTCCTGCTGCAGTCTTTAAATGCAGCTCCTTCCCAGATGATTGTACCCTCCCTTCTGCCAGCTCATGCCCTCCTGCTGTTTACATCTTCCACTTCGTCTTTTCTGTCCATCCTACATGCTGCCCATGAGTGCATGAAACGGCATTCTCCATAGCTGGCAATGAAACTGAATAGCTTTCAGTGGTCGGTGCACCTCATCAGTTGGGATGTTAATAGCAATTATATGTTCATATAGAAAAGGAAGACTAATAGAAACCTCTTCTGGGTAGAGAGTTAAATTCAGTTAGTATGTGATGAGTATTTAAGAGAAGAGAATATGCTTCTTGCACACATGTAGAATATTGAGGATCTTGAAGGACTTTCTTGTTTTCACTCTCCTTTTAAACTTTTTTTTCTAAGCCAGTCAAAATTCATGGCAAATTCTTTTTTGGCATGCAAAAATCAAGATGATCTAGTAGGGACATGAATTTACCCAGGGATGTTGAAAATAGCTTTGTCCACTAGATGTAGGAAGAACAGTTCAGATTTTCTCTCTTTTTCATTGTCGTAACTATTTGCTGCATCTATTTGCCGCTATCATTAGGGAGAGACTGCTGGTCCACCGTTCCACCAAACAGTTCCATCTCCTGAAATGGGAGAGTGCCTTAATATAAATAAGTCTGTACATTAAGTCATTGCCTCCATGACTGGTGGAAGAGGCATGGAGGAGGCCATGCATATCTGCATTTTTATGAATATTCAGTTCAATGAAAACTTAAAATACTTGGTTTCTAAAATCAGCCGTGGTGCCTCCTGGGAATTTTAGTCTGAGTAACAGATGGTATTGTTTTCTTTTCTAACTAAGTCTAGGGAAAAAAAAGAATATTGAATCGCATCTCCTGTGAAGCACCACAACAGCGGTTCAGAAGTTAAATGTTTTGGGTCACAACATGCAGAGCTTCTGAGTTTTTGGCACATGTTGAAAAGGTAAAAACTTTCAGATCAACTCTGCTTTCTACTATGAGATACCCACAAAGCAGTAGCGTGTCAAAATTTGCTAATTCTGTGAAGTGCTCAATAGGATATGCTCTGACTCATGTTCCTGTTCTGTTAACTTTTAAAACTGTGCTTAATTGTTTTAAGTGTGACATTATGTCATATCGCATCAACTACTTGTATAAAGGGAATTTTGCTGGGTGTCAGAATTTTTCTCCTTTAGCCTGATCATGCAGTCAATTTAGATTTCAATAAAAGCTACTAGCTTTCTAGCATCAGATATTTCAGTGCTCTTATCGCACACATCAATCTATCCAAGTGAGGGACAAGGCACATTGGAAAGGCAGAGTTCCTGATTTGTACCTTCTCAAGGTAGAATGACATAAAATATCCTTTTCTAGGGCAGTCAATCCATCATCTTCCAGGTGGAAGAAACATTTCTTACATGCAATTTTTAATTCACATTGATATTTTAGTCAGGATACTGTTTAAAAGATCCTTTAGTTTACCTATACTGTCGATTTTTTGCCTAAACTACGTGCATACTGTTGTGAAAATTATAGGTGAACTATAGGATACTCAAGATAGTAAAATGAGCTCTGGAAAAATAAGGAGAACATAGATAAGCATTTATTGTTCATTTTAGCACAACCAAATGTAATTTCATATATTTAATGTAAAAGCAGATTATAAATTCGGGTTTTTTTCTGTGATATTACAAATTTCAGTACGACTCTCTTCTTACAGTTATGTACGACAGGGAAATCTCTGGTAGTTACTTGGCTGACATAACAAACACTCTTTAAATAGTTCAAAGTATTGAATACGGCTACAAGAAGAATGATTTGGTGCCAGAAGGTCTGAGAAATAGGTGTAGTCAGTGAAGAAAAGGTAAGTCACGGAAGTCAAGGAAAATCATCTTGGTTTTATTAAACCTGTCAAATTTTCTCTATTGAAATAAATGTTAACCATGTTCTGCAAAAAGTCCTTGCTAGGTTGCAGTGGAGGAATCCAATATTTCAGTGTGACTTTTATAATTTAAATAATGATAGTTTTTCAGTGCCCTTCTTGCTGTGTGTAGTACCTCCTTGCACGTAATCAGTAGATAATGTAACTTACCTTTTTTAGCAATCAGGCATGTGGTGCAATTGAAAATTCACTCTCCTCGCTGAATGAAATGAGATTTTCCAACACTATGTTATAGATCTAGGTGACTGTGTTTATCCCAACACATCTATCATTTCAGAGGGTGAGACTCAGTATGTTTTTAAAATAGTTCCTATCAGGTATGCACTCTGGGCCCGGTTCTACACAAGCACTTTCTGTGAGCCTTCTCATTGCTCACAGTGGCACTTCTTCCAGAGGAAAGATTCTGTGACAGAGATTTTAGAATCATGCCTTATATTTTTAATTTACATACTAATGCATGCAATTTCACTGACAGTAATGACAGTTGTATAGTTCATAAACTAAATGAAGTGCTGCAGTTCATGTCCAATTAACATTATTAAGAAAATGCTGGTATTCTGTGGACATTCTCTGCTGGCTGTATAGGAAATTCCAATTAATTTACCTGAGCTGTTAGAACTGAATCCCTTACAACTCTTACATAGCAAAATAACATATCTTGTTTCATTTCTCTTTACTGGTCTTGGAAAATGACGAAACAGTAATGAGATCTGTGTGGTGGTGCACTTTTTCTTAATTTGATAGTGATTTCCTTTTTGTTCGTCTTGTAGAAATACAGAATTGGAGATCATAGCTGGATTCTGGGCAGGTATAGTTACATTCACATTACTAGAATTACTGGAGCTGTGCTGACTTCTAGCATATAAGGGTCTTGGCTCCTGTGGTGGCCATATGTTGCACTACACGTGTGAAATCTGTATGATTAACATACTCATGAAATTCAATATTCACTGGCTTTATTATGCAGCCACTTTAATAGTCCACAGCAGAAAATACTCAAACGATTATTTTTAAGTCTGCATAATCTGTCATGGTGACAAGCAAAGATTTTAAGGTTAGTTATAAACATATAAAGAGAACAGGTAAATCAAATGTGGAATAGTCTGACTTTGGTCCATTAAAAGTGACTGATTTTTGCTGATGGTTCCTTAGATATCTGATTACTCACTAATTATTTAATTTCAGTGTATCATCAAAACAGCTATATATGGGTACAATATAACCTTATATGCATGGACACGTATACCCACACACACACATACATGTTTTAATGTACATTTGTCTGGTTAAGATCTGCAGGACTATTAAATGCCAAGTAGAACAAGAGGTGTTTTTTTCATAGAACAGCCTTTTTTCTTTCCCTATTTTTTTTTTTAAATTATAATTTTTCACATATCGCCCATCCCTGACAGTTGTAAGTTGCCTTTCCCCATATGAGGACAGGGAGATCCACCATTCTGTTTCATCTCAAGTTGAGCACCTTTCCTCTGCTTCCCACATCAAACAGCTAAAACAGGGTCTCTGCCCCAGGATGGCCTCTGTTCTGCCGTTCACCTGTGCAGGTGGAGAAATGATCAGGTTGCCTGTCAGGGCTCTCCAGTTGCATCTGGGATATACAGGTGCATAATGCCATCTAGAGGGCTGAGTTTCTTCCCTTCCCACAGGAATACCTGTGGTCTCTGACAGCCTTCCATCACATGTGGTGACAGTGCTCATTCATCTTTGCCATTCATGCATTTTCCTATTCCTCTTCTGGTTGGCATGCACTCATACAAGGCCAAAGCTGGGAAATTATTTTGGAGAAAAGAAACACTCAGTTAGTAATTACAGCTGTTTCCCTTCAGTAAGCCTGCGGGTTTCCTTGTCTTCAATCAGTCAAATGGTCTGTTCCTCCAGAATAATCCTTCTGATTTTAAATGCTCTGTGTCTTAATGTTTAAGTTCTTTAGGAAAAAGTTATTTTAAAAAGAGGAAGCAAGTAAGACCTAGGTTTGTCATTCAGCTTTTTGGTAAACTGTAAGAAAGAGAGTACTTATAAATTGGTTACTCTGCTAGACAAAGTCCTCTGTAAAGTTATTGCAGCAATGGTTTCAGCTCAGCTGAAGAAATGGGTCTGAGGATTGTGCATTATGTGATACTCTTGTGCGTTTAGATGGAAGAATCTAAAATCTTTTCTTGTATTGCATCTCTTCTGATGAAATACTTGGTTAGCATTTCTCTTAACAGTTTATAGTAAGTTGGAAATGATCAGAGTGAAATCAGAATGATTTTCAGTGAAAAGGTTACATGGCTGAAACCACTGAAGTTTCTCCTTACTTGCCTCCTAATAGCTCCTTTTTTTCCTTCTTCTAAACGTTATGGAGCTTGCTTCTTTAGACTGTAGACGTTCCAGAGAAAAGCCTGTTGCCTCCTCCTTGATAATTTCCTTCAGTCCTATATTGCATTTCATAACATTATACTTTAACTGCTATTACCAGTAATGGCAGTTGTAATATTATTTTTCTTAAATAAGCAATGAATTTTCTTTCTGTAACCTTAAATCTGATCTTCATCATCACAAAAACAATTTAGTTAGACATTGTAGTGTCTCCCCAGTGCCATGCAGAGGTAGCCGTTCTGTTCATTCATGTATTAATTTGATTAAATTAAGATAGGATGAGTGAAACAGAGAAGTAGGCCATTACAAGCTTCATAAACAATATAGCCTTTTTATATAGTGCCCTGCCATGCAAGGTAGTTCAGGTAGCAGAAGCAGTGTAGCTGCATGGCATAGTGTTCATTTGGACTAATTGACTCTTCTTGAAAACCGGGGTATTATCCCAGTGGAATAATGCATTAGCAACCTGAGCCAGCTTTAGTGGATCTTCGCAGAGCTGCTTGGTGCAGTGTTGACATAACTTCACTGCTAAGGAAACAGCTTGTGTCTTCCTTTTGGCTTCTCTTGGTGTGGCAGATTATAATTTTTTTTCCATTCCAGTGGTGGTCGTCTTTGTACTCTTTTTATCAAATATTTTGTCCTTCACAGTGACCCTGGGGTAACTATTCAAAATTTTACCCAATTAGATGGGTAAAACGAGGTATTCTTAGTTGATTGTAAAAAAAGAACTTGCTAGTATAGACAAAACCTGTATTTTTCCCAGTGAAATTTAATAGAAATAAGAGGTGAGAACTTCTCATGTTTTTAAGCAACTGATTTGCCCTGGTAGTGACCTCTGCCAGGCAGGAATATTTCCCAATTGCAGGCCAATCTGACAGAGCAGTAATGTGATCGATCCTAGGTATATATTACATTGCACAGTATTTCATACATTGATTTATTTTTGTTCTTCACGGTTTCCCGTTAGGCAAACTGACTAATCACTGATACTGCTCTTAAACAGCAGCTTGGAATGAGATAACAGCAACGTTTCCTCATGTTTGGTAATAGTGTTAGCGTATTTGGCTATTAAATTTGGACATGTGAATGTGGGTGCATTCCCAGTGGCTGCACTTGAGTTGTGCTCACTTATGTGTGAAGTGAATTTGGCTCGTTATGGAGATCAGAGCCAGGCTGTGGGGCTGCTGCTGCTGCTGCGCTTTTCATGCCTGAGCTTCTTACTGGAGCACCACTGAACCCATCAACTTTGATTTAATCTATGTTCCATGTGACACACTTATTGTCATCCAAAGCCTGTTCTTCTAAGAACTTCTACAGTACTGCTACATTCTCCCAAAGTGTGTAGTCTAAGGCTTTTCGTAAACCTCCTAGGGAGGTAATTTACCAACAAATATAAGTAGAAAGAACAAAATCTGAGATAAATTTTATATGCCGAAGAGCAAGGTTATGTAAAGAATGGGAAAGTATTTAGTGTTGCACAGTAACAATAGTATATAATAAAAGTAGAATTTCTTTTCCATGTAGGTGGCTTTAATGTATATTTTTTCTGTACAGTTTCGTATTTTCTATTTTCATAAAGTGCAAAGCTGTAAAATTATCCAGTTAAAAATTGCCTCTGGCACATCTCTGTTGTGTGTAGGAAAAAGCCTTCCCAACAGCCTTGTCTTTTATTTTGGTGTTACGGGCTACGTTCTTATCCTGGCCGTTGACTTCCTTAGGCCTATCCTGATTAATTTAGGTTCTGAAGATAGCCTGTTGTAATTATATGTCTGTCTGAGCAAGCAGCGCAGTGTAACAGGAGCACATCCTCAAGAGCCAGGCTCTTCGTGCTAAGGACCTGAGGTCCACATTGTATACATTTCGGCGAGTTTACTTTGGCTGAGCTCTAGTTAAGCCCAGCAGCAGTTGGAGTTCCTTTTCCAATGTTATGTAAAAGAAATCCAGTCCTTTGGTTCCAAGGCTACACCGAGGTGTGAAGTGTAGCCTGGTCTGTGCGATTAGCAGAAAAATAACTTGAGAAGGACATTCACTGCTCCTCCAAGCCATAAAGCTGATGTAGGTGCACCTGATGCCAGCCAGCACAATAGGAGAAATTTCATATGACTAGTTAGGATAACATTCGGGTACTGACACACATTAGACAGTTTCTAAAGGATCCTTATCCCTCTACATCCATCTTCTCTGAAGTGAGCACAGTCTGCAGGGCAGAAAAGGCAGACACGACTCCAAACTGTTGAAGCTTTTAGAAGAGACAGAATTTGGGGTGTGGGTTGTTGTTTGTTTGAGCAAAATACAATTACTCTGCAAATTCACTATTCCACTCTAAAAGATTAAAAATGAAATGAATCAGAACTTTTAATTTAGCAAATGTCAGTGCAGAAATCAACCTACCGCATATTGCTGCGTGGAGTGAGGGGCATTGTTTGCTACTTACTGTGCCTATAAAAACAAAAGAGAAAAATGTTCAGAGCTTTCAGGAGAAGAAAGGTGATGTTTGCAAATAGAGTTTTATTTCAGTTAGCAAGAAATGAACAGTAATTTTGTGTTTCGTTTATTAGAAGTTAGCTATTGGCTACAAAACAATTGCTGCATGTTACATGGCATTTGATCCTGTTCGTAATACGGTGCACCAATACCTGTTCTGCTTCGCTTTGCTTCACAACTCCTTAGCTGGAAGGGAGAGAAATAACTGAAGCCATCAAAAGAAGTTCATTTTGAAATACCTGGGGCTGCTGACTCATGGGTGACTTCTGATGAAGAAAGGGAAATTGCAGGAAACATTGCCTTCAGAAATAACTCAATGCTCCCGTGTAGTTAAAAACAGAGAAACTTGTTATAAATTTATGTTATGAATTGTGAAACAGTGCACATTAATAGCTTATTGTGGTGGAAACCTTTTAACTCCAAGTCTTTAAAAGAATAAAGTAAAATGATTCATTATAGGAGAAGGAAAATAATATATTATATATTTTACTATGTCTAAAAATATTTTGTGACAATATCAATTATAACATCATGTAATACCTTAAATCTATTGCATATTATAGCAAAGAAAAGTCACTCTTTTTCTCAGAATTCAAATAAAAATTAGCTCAAAGGATATTTTTAAAAAGAAAAACCAGTTTTGTATTTTTTTCCATTTCATAAAAAGTCATATGTGTTTCTTTGGAGAAGAAAAAAAATCAGGTTTTCCCACTTAAAGAATCATTGGTAACAGAGAACTGATACGAGTTTCCCACACAGCCAGTGAACGTGACATTTAAGCATATAGGATCAGTGTTTTCCAGGCTGTCAGTTTAAATCACTTTATTTAGTAATTATTTTTGGTTGAACTAAATGAAGAAACTTAGGATAAATAATTGGGGGGAAAGTATTTCTTGATAAAAATTCAGCATTCGCTTTCTCTGAAGACAGAGCAAAACATCTGTTGTTTTGCCTTCCAGTGAGAGCCAAAACAACTGGTTATGGGAGACAATTAATAGTATTGTTGATTATACATTAAAAGACACACAGGGAAAAAAGACAGAAAGTTTTGAATCTTCTCTTTCTATCATCAACCACAAACACACTCAATTCCTCAGTTTCCTGGGGGAGGGAAGTGGGTGAGTGAGGAGGAGGTTGGTGTTGGTGTTCCTTGAAGCTACTGCCAAATTTAGCTCCAAATTTGAACTGTTTACTATCATTTAATAGCGGCCCTTCAGTTCACATGCATTGAGCAGTTATGGCATTAGGGCTATTTTTTGCATTGACCTATGAAATTATATTTCATGTTCATTCCAATGGTATTAGAAAAAAATATATAAAAGCCACTTTAAAGGAGAAGAGCTGCTCTTGATAGGTAGAATTTCTAGAAATTAAAAGAAAAAAATTCCTCTATATACATAAGTGTAATCCTTGGCTTCCTGGCACTTGATTTCAAGGTTTTCTACTTAATTGCATTACCTATGATTTTTAATTTATCTAATTTTAATGAAAAATAAGTCACAATTTGTTTTAATTTGTTAGATTCTAAAATTACATTCTATTCCTGAATTCAGTATTTTAGTGTGACCTGCCAAAATTTCTAAAGGTAAATTAAGTTAGCTAAAAGGAACAGCTAAATTCTTGAATTTCAGCTTTTACAGAAAAATGAGCTTAAGGCCTTTGTGACTTATTCCTATACTTAGATATTGAGGTGTGTCCTGTAAAGACAAACTGTTTGTCTCTGGGGCTTCTTTTTCCACACCCGCTTCCCAGTGCCATGAATCGGTAGTAGTGTTGCCTGTATTTACTGTGAATATCTCATCCAGACAAGTGAAGAAAATAAGAAATGGGTTCTGTTGGAATAAAGTTGCCCAAAGATTAATTGTCATACATAGATCTGAAATGCCCTATTTTTTTCAAACTCTGCATTAGATTAACCTTGAAGTTGAGTATGCTACTCAGGAAGATAGGGATAATGGAGTCACAGAAGGTAGAAAACTGTCGGTGTGTCAGTAACCTCATGGTCAAAATTGCAAAGGTTTGAAGGATAACTCATTTAAAGTAAATTCTGAAGTTGCTTTTCTTATTGTTTGAAAAACTGTCCTGAATGCATATGAGTTTTCCTCAAGATCTGAATTTTAAAAAAGAAAAAAACCCTTCTGTTTTGTGACTAGGCAAGTGAATTTTTTAAGTGGTTGCCATATGCATCATTTCAGAAGGACCCAAAGCCCTGGAAGTGTTTGTACAGGTTTCTATGTCACTTCTAAATTTAATCAAAATCTTTTGCAAAATATTTTCTTTGGAAATGGCTGCACTGAAAAGATTTTTATTGAGCTTCAGTGTTGGATGTATAGATAGCAAATGGTTTTCAACTATTCTTTACTAATTTCAAAGAATTAGTATTTCAAAGAATTAGAATTTTCCCTGAAGAGTTTGGGCTTTTTGCAAGAAAAATTGAACAAATGCGTCTGAGCAAATATGATATGATTAATTCATATAAGAGTTTTCAATGCAAAGATGTTTATGTATGTGTTAAATACAAGATGATATTAAACACAAAATGCCCTTTAAGATTAATCAGGTCCACACCGCTTGCCTTTATCTGCCTGTGTTAATTGTAGGAATCTTAGTTTCACTTACAATTTCAGGATCTCATACTTTTTTCATGGACCAGGGATTTTATTTTTAGTTCTTTGATAGAGGAAATAACTGCCCGTTAATATTTCATGGGAAAGCACAGTAAGTCTGTCAGAGTGAAATGCTCTCAGTTCTTAAGGGAGAACAGTTCCATAAGGGAACAAATCACTTAATACAAGAGAAAAAAACAAAAAAGAACGAGATGGAACAGCTGCATCTGATTCACAGTTTGCAAGGGGAGGGATTACCAAGTGTAAATATTGGAAAATCAGAAAACAAACAAATTTCACGACACGCATGCACTCTTTCTTGCATGAGCATTCAGTCTGATGTCTTACATTTGTGTGATGGCATCGGGGCCCGTACACGATGTGAGCCTGAGTGCACTCTCCTAGGGAGACACCCTGTGCTGTGACCACAGTGAAGGACTTCCAGCGTTCCTCCTTCTTGACTGCCCAAGCCAGTGTTGCTGTATGACAGGATTGGCATCAGATGGCTTCATGGGTCTGCCTGACTGTGAGTGAGAGAACTTTCTCTCGTCTGGCATTTTACCTCTCATTAATAGCAGCTGCTTCTCTTTAGGCGGCCGAGGAGTATTGTTTATGGGAGATGAGTGCCTTGGTCTCTGTGCGGAGCAATGCATCGCACTGAGACACGCAGCTCAGCACTTTGTTCAGAGGATGAGCGATAAAAAACAGGAGTCCTGCTGGGACTTCTGGTTTTCCATGCTCGTACTTCTATGCTTTATCAAGTGTATATGCATTATATAGACCATCGTGTGTATGTCTTTAACATCAGGAAATACACACAGCTTTATGCTGCCTGTCTCTACGTACTTAGATCTCTTTTAATCCTTGTCCTCAAAAAATGTTTTATATGTGATCATTTGGAAGAATTTTGGAGAAAAAAAGGCATCTTTCATAATTTTAACCTATTTGTTCAAAGGCCTGTATTGACAGTGGATATATTGTAAGTCTATTATATTTTCTGTAAATAATGGTAGAATTTGCTGTGTTCTGCGATTTGCGTGAAGGTAAACATACAAAGCTATTATTGATGTATCTGTTAGTAGCCTAGATACTTATTTGCTGGAAGATAAGCCTGGGCTTATAATGCAGTCTGTTTTGCTAGATCAGTTCCTAACCTTCTCTTCAAAATGTCAGCTCCAGACATTTCTGTGGTGTCAGAAAGGAAAATGTTGAAGGTTTTAAAGACTCGTCATTCTTAACTACTTTAGAGTCAACTGAAATAAAACCGGCAAATATTACCATTCTTGAACCAGTTAAAAATTTCTGGCCTCAACTTCTGAAAAATAATAAAAAAGTAAAGGTGTTTCCCAGAGGAATTCCCAGGAATATGAGGTTTATTTTTAGGAGACAGTCTCATTAGCAGTGTGTGAATCATATTTGTGTGTGGCTTGTTTGATTGAACTCCTGAAGTTCATATATTTATCCAATATAAGTAGATTTGAAGGATTAAATTCTAGTTATCCCCTTCTTTCAAGAAGGAGGCTTCATCATTTAGGTTGAACATTCATTGTTTCTTCTCATGGGAACGGGGAAGCACTCGACAGACCCGAGAAGAGCTCTGTGGTTATGAGCCCAGTATGGGACCCTGGGTGGGGGTCCCTTCCTGCAATCTGCTGCAGATAAACAAGCGAGTTCTGTTTTCTGATCTCCGGCAGCAGGAAATCTGTACAATTTTGAAAGCTGTTACATAGCTTCCGGTGTAAATTCATGTTTAAATACATGAATCAGCTCATCAATAATTTGTAAAATATCATATGCAGCTGCACAGGCCTTGGGCTGCTTTTTGTTAGGAGCAAGTAAGCCCAAGTTTTTACGTAATGTTAAGTGGTTAGCTTTCTGACGTTGAATAAATATCTTCTGATTTCTAGCATACATTAGAAGAAGAAGGTTATACTGCTGTCTGGGAGGCTACAAACCCATTTTCTTGGTATCACAGCTATAGCATAGCATGGCCTGTGAGACAGACTGCTTATGACAACTTGTTCTAATGTCACTGTGGTTTTATGTTAGTAAAGAATTAAAAAACGTATTATTGAAATTTCGAATTGCAAGAATGAGGCCTAACAGTACTGCCCAGTAAGGTTTAATATGGCCTTTTTATAAACAGAATTATAATTAACACTTGTATTGTTCGGTATTTTATTATTTAACATCACATATGTGTCGCTTTTATGTGATTTGTGAATTGAACATTGTCTGAGTGTTTCAGATAAAACGTGTCAAATGCTTTAAGTGTGGTTAAAGAGAATAGGCTATTTTATCATGCTAAAAATAAGAAAATGATGCAACTGAGAAGGCTAAGGGCCTATTTGTTTTGAAGCAAGGTTGAGAAGCCTGGCTGTCATCATGTCACTAATTTGTCCTTTTGGGTTTTTTCCCCATCTCCTTGAGCTGGAAGAAATAGTTAAGACTGGGACATTTGAAAAAGCATACAGTAATACTTTGTGAAGTATTAGTCTGCTAAGTTCCCTGCTTATTTCATGAGTAGCTAGCATTCTCCAGTCTTGGTTACTGTCCTGGGGCCAGGGCACCAGGGAGCAGAGCTGTAGCACATGGGCTGCAGTTCAGCAGGGAGGCGCTCCATGGTTGCCCCAGTGTTCCTCTACTGTGGAAAGGGTAAAGCAGAAGGTGGAAGCATCCAAATGTTGACAGGCAGGTCATGAGGTGCAGTTCCCATTGTACTCCTAGCAAAGAGCTGTCTATAGCAATATAAAAGGCACTGGAAAGTGGCCAGTGGAAATGCTTTTATAGTGCTAGAATTAAAATAAGGCTTTTGTTGCTATAATTGTGTTGATTTAAAAACATTAATGTAATTTTCAGTACTTCTAACCAACATTAACTATGCTGTTAAACTTCTCTCTGACAATTTGTTGGACAAATTTTTTGTGTAACATGGACAGAATAATACAAAGAGTTTCCTGTGACCAAAGATAGGGAGATGGTTCTAGTGATAGACGCTACCTAGAAGAGCAGCTTACTAAAAAAAATGCCATAAGGACCTAAGGAAGGATTGCAACAACACTGCTTCTTACTTTACCAACAGCAGGCTTTGATCTAGGTTTTGACCTCTCATGTGCACCGTATAGAGCTGTGACCACAAAAATATACAAAATCAGAGGCTGAAAGCAGGTAAAAATTGCTGAGCACATTTGAAGTGCTTGGACAGCTATTAATACACTGCACAGGGCATGACAAATGAGTGTCTGTGTAAATCAATAACGCTTTCTATAAACGGACAAATGGTTTAGTATGAATAACAAAGAAGTGCACATGGTAACTGGTGTTGTAGCATTCTGTCAGGGATTTTAAAGTTCACTGTCATAACTTTGTTTCTCTTGACCTTTATTGATGATACCTTCAAAGCATGTTGAGCCGCTAACTTGACATACAACCTTTAGACCTTCATCTCCTGCCCATGGCAGGGGGGGTGGACTAGATGATCTTTAAAGGTCCCTTCTGATCCAAACCATTCTATGATTCTATGATCTCCTTTTCCCTTTGTGGAAAATACATACTACTCTCCTCTTTCGTGTCTCTTCCTCCTCCCATCCTTTTGTTTTTTCTCAACTCTACAATGGTTGAGTAAGGAAAACTGTTGTATGTGCTTCTCTTTTATTTGTGTCTTCTAGTAGAAAATTCAGTGTTTTAATTCATTTCATTGTGGTCATAAAAGTGTAGAGGATTGTCTGTTGAAGACCTCCTAATAGGTACATGAAATAATTCCTCTCTTAAAGACCCCAGTGCACCAAATATATCTTAATTCATAAATCGTTGGAACAGGCTAGCTAGATAACAAAATGTTGTTGTTCCTGTTCTCTTGACTTAATAAATCAAGGCACAGAAAGGTAAGGTTTAAACTTTTTGAAAAACACTTAAATCCAAATCTTATTTTCAAACATGATTTAGGTGCTTCAGTTCGCTCTTTCAAGAAGCACACGGAAATGGCTTTTGCAGGATGTTAAGTGAAAATTGTCCTCTCAATTTCCACTTAGAGAGGCAAATCTGGAGGAGACATGGACATCTCATGACATTCTCAGAAATGAGAATGTGTCTGCCACTTCTACCAAAGAGAGGTACATGTTGAACAAAGTATAGTTAGCAGACAGTCCTTAACTGCTTGTAATAATCCTCTCTAAAATTGTTAAAAACAAAGAGGAGAGAATGAAGAATTCATCCTAAATGTCTATATCAATGTAAGAATATGTTTATTTAGTGTATATTTATTTCAGCTATTTGTAGTCTGCTGCTGTTATTCAGCTGAAAGGTGCTATGATCTATGAGTGTAGGTGAGGACTGAGCCTCCCAAAAAATCTCACATTTGGCACAATGAGACTGGTGGGAGATCTCGTGCCTTGACCATGTAAACCTAGAAAAAAAGGCTGCGAACTGGAAAGGAGCAGAGCACTTTTTGGCTCATAGCCTGCTGATAATGAATGGTTTTGGGGAGACACCCTTTCCCTCTGTTTTGGGGCGAGGGTGTGGGGTGGCTTATATTTATTTTTTTTTCCTATGACACAAAAAAGCTGTAGTGTCTGTTGTTGTTCATTAACAAAAATGAAAATATGACCACAATACAGATATATTTGAGATGCATTTTAGACTTCAGGTGAAGATGCATTTTCACAAGGATTTAAAGTTTAGGTGGTTGCACTGCCTGAGTGGATGCTTCCTGTGTTTTGGTGTTAAGGGTATCCTAAAGTTAATTAGCATGACCATTTTAGAATTGTTTTTAAGAACTGTAATTAATTGGCCTGCGTTTACTGATCCAGTATGTAACACATTTACAGAAACATGAAAAAGGCTAAGGCTGCCATCTGTCTCCTTGTTTCTTCTATAGCTTAATGAACAACAAATCATCATGAACCAAGGAACTTCCTCTTGCCCCGAAGAAATTTTAAGGAAAGATTGTGTATTGTGAAACAAATAGGGTTTATTTTGTTGCATCTGTCTTGTGTCTACATTCATGGGAAATAAATAGCAGATTCTTATTGACTTCAGCAGGAGCAGGACTAAACCTCAGTCCATCAGGTGTGTAGCCTGTCTGTTACTAGCCTTGAAAGAAACTGTGCAAACAGCTGCCTACAGGAGAAAATATAGAGTGTTCTTCAACATCTCTGAAGGAGAGAGAAAGCTCTTAGCTGAACTAAAGGTACTCTTCTTCATTACTAGAGCTATGTTTTCCATCCTGAGAAAGGGATTAAAATCAGAGTTGACGACGTCTCTCGTACTGATTGTGTCTTAGCAATGGTATCAATACAAGTCAACCTCTGGTTTATATAAAGTAGTCTGAAGTTTTCACTTTCCAATGGATTTTCCATAAACTCAGTCTCACAATTCAGAGCAAAATTGTCTCTAATTTAGGCAGTTGAAGGCTGAAATCTTTAAATTTTCCAATGTTTGGAGAGACTTTTGCGCAAAATACTTTCTTTCAAATTAAAACTAGGAAGTACCTCTGTTTTGACATTTTAGGATCCTTGAATCTATAATGATCCAAAAGCATCATGGCAAGTTGTTTAATGGTACCATTTAATGGTAAGTTATGCCACAGTTATTTTTGGCTGACTGAATGGTGCTGTGCTTTGAGAGCAGACCCCCCAGGTAAAGCCATGCTTGCCTGTAGGCGCTGGTGGCAGGCATTGAATGTGGCTTGTCTGCAGCAGTTTGCTGGGATGCATCACTTTTAGTGTTTGTGAGGCTGAGGGACAGAGATGGCTTATTTCTGTGTGTAACATAAAATATACATGAATTCCTAGAGGACAGCTATACCTAAAACTAGAAATCACTATACAAATCAGTTGATATCTGAGTACTGCTCTCAGTAATCTAGTCTTTTTTCCTGCGTAGTCCCCTGCTAGGTTATATACAGGAGAAGTGACTGCTACCACTGCCTCTGGATGCCTGCAAGTGAGCAATAGCTTTCAGGCTGTGAGAAGCGTGGGCTTCTTATTGCACTTTAGCCTAATGTAAGTATGGCCTGAAAAGAAAAATTAAAATAAAATGTAATAGTGGTTTCCTCTAAGGAGACCTACTTTGCTTAACTGGCAAAAGATGCCTAGAGTATGCAATACTGGAGGTAGGCAGATTCCTCTGAGCAAAAATTGATCGGACTTTCAATAACATAAAAACCCAGAGGTTTCTGTTAAATAAATGAAGGTTTGGATTAGGAGGCAGGGTTTTGAGACCACGAGTGCTATTACAAATTTTCCAAATGAATACTTTTGGGCGAGTGAGGATTATTATCAAGTATTCAGTTGCAATATAGAGTGATTTAGTATATCAAGTACTGGTTTTCCCATGTTGTGGGAACTGGCGCAGGATCTTAAGCAAGGGCAGTCAAGTGTTCCCTTCTAGTCCAGTCCTCATTACAAAAATGCCAAATAAATAGGCATGATTTGCTCGGCAATCAAGAAGCACAGAAGTCAAGCTAACATTGACTGCATTACATCCTTTCACTACACTTTCGAAGCCAGTGGTGTGAGAAGGGGTTTTATTATACAGATGTTTCCACTGTGGCTTGATAAGAGGGGAAATGTAGCATTTATTTATAATGCTGTCAAGTTCAGATTTCCTAATTTTGGTAGCCTGTTTGTAAAGGAATAACTCACTGGAATCAGAGATTCAGCTAACAGTTCCATGAAGACTTAGCTTCCATTTTACAGCCTTACAGCATTCAAAAAAAAAAAAATGGTTTAACGGAAATATAGAGAGCTCTCTGGGTATTTTGTATGTACAACTATATGTTGTAGTTCTTGTAGACAACTATATGGGAGCAGTCTGCCCCAACTATTTTAGGATAAAATCATACAATATATTTTTATGTTAGTGAAAATGAAAATCTAAAAGAGTAAACCCATAGGTATACTAACATGCATGAGTTAAAGGCTGTGCAGACTAATCGTTTAATGATTGCTTCAAAACAGTAAGAAGAATTTATTTTGGATTGCATTTTTGGGTGGTATTCATACAGAAAACATCTGAAAATCTTTAACTCATAGAAATACATTTTTATGTAGCAATTATCTTTTTATTTTTATCAACCAGTCTACAAGAACGTGTCTGTAAAAGCAACCTGATAACTGTATATGATAGCGTCTTCGGTATGGAGGACTCTTTACCCTCCAGCTTCTGATTTCGTACTGCTGGTTTTGCAGCTTCTGCTTCTACTTTGCCACTTACTTCTGCATCTGTACTTTTTGCTGCCTCATCTCACAGTGCTCTCTGCAGGATCACCCATAGACTTTTTATAGCCATATGTTGAATCCATTGGTAGGTGACATTGTGAAAATATGATGCAGAGCATTTTACCGCCTTTGCTGGCTTTGATTATACCCTCAAGATAAAGCACTGATTCCGTACAGTTGTTTATTTAGACTTGTAAATAAGTAAACTCTATATGCCCTTGTTTCTTACCACTCTTTTATTCTTTACTCTTTTTCAATATGCTGGATATTTTTCTTCCTTATCTGATTTTTAGGATTTAGCTGAATTTGAAATTGTTGTTAATGAATCAATTTATTGGACTTTGGGTTTTTCATTTTGTTGAATCATTGACTTTTCTTAATAAGGAAGAGAGAAGTGTGCATCTTTCCACAGAATCTTTCCATACATTACACTAAATTTTTCTCTAAAATTAGTTTATTACTGTTGTTTTGTATAACCACAATTCTTTTGAAGCAGCATTTGTTTAACTTTTATAGGTTGACAGAAGGTTAAAGTGAAGCAGGTAGTGTAAATTGTATAATAGTTGTAATTATGTGAGTGCATTGATTTTGGTGTTATGGTTACGTGATGTGAAGTTATGCAAGGGAGCCAGAGAGGTTTCTAGAGCCAGTTTTAACTCACAGGTTTTTATATATTGGTTTATATATTGGTTATATTGGTATATATTTTGGTTTCTCAGTCTCTAAGAGGAGACTAGTTGAAACTTGCTCTGATGCAACTGTATACAGCACACTTCAGAGATTTTCCTTTTCCAAAGCTGAAAGAATTCCTAAAGTCAAGTCAAAATATATAGAAAAACACATTGATTTACTGTAATCTACATACCAGATTGTGCCATTTTGAAGTCTGCGCTATGCAAAAATATGAGTGTAATGGAAATTAAAGATAGATGAAAGGCACTACTATACCGGAAACTTTATCATATTTAAACTGACATATGTGAGAGAAAAAAATTCTGACTTTAAGATTGCATTTACATGTAGTAAAATACCACTCTCACTCTTGAAATGATAGGAATTGTTTTTTAACTAAAGACTAACAAATTTCTCTGGTTCAGTTAAAGGGTATAATTAACCAATTAGCGGTAGTATGACCAGCGCATCTGGAGTTACCCACTGCAGAAACCAGGCTTATGAAGAGCTGCCACAGTTAAAAGTTTACATAAGATTGCTTTTTGTTTCCTTTTGATAGTAGCTGCCTCAGCTTCCAAGTGGCTTTCTCAGGCAACAAGTTCACTCTAAACAGACCTGGGGAGGGAAGAAAAGTTATACCAATATCTTTTATAACATTTCATTGCCAACTCTATTGCACCTGACAAGATGAAATCATGGGCATACTTTGAATATCTGCTCTGATGTTGTTCTAAATTGTAAATGCATGGTGTGAATAATCTCATAAACGAATGTCGCTTCTGTTTTTACTCAAAATACCAACTTGTAGCAAAATAAATTGTATGGTTCTTTTTATTCTGGATCTTGAAGAAGTACATAAAATAAGCACCCTGACAATTTTTATCAATTGTCATGTAGTACAAGATACCCTTTGATTAATTTACATATATATTTATTTGTTTATTCTACTTTACTGTAGGCAGAGAATTCAGCGCTGGCTCTGGAAAATGAAAATCAGAGAGAACAGTATGAAAGATGTCTTGATGAGGTAAGGTAGATAAAAAGGTTGTTCTTACCTGGTACTATAATTAAATGAATAGAAATGAATCTCTCCTTCTCTCTCAAGGTTGACATTGTTCTGCAATTTACTAGTATTACCTCATTCTAATTAATTCCAGGAACATGTGTCTGGCAGTCATAGGTAATGTTCTCCATGACCTCTGCTGTAAATCCTGTTTTGACCACACCTCTTCACCAAAAAGTTGATTTCCCTGTGACCAACATTTGTAACTGGTTTGCTTTCATTAGGAGGAGAAAATGATAATTTACCTATTAGGTGTGTACTCCTCCTTTTCTGTAGAGTGGAACGCAGGTGGCAGTGGCTTCTTCCATCAAAGGTCCCCCAGCCTTCCTATGTAATGTATTCTGTAACCAGGGAATTTGGTCTCTCAGCTCCCCCCAAAGGTTACATACACAGCTTTTTACGCTGGGTTTTTACTAGCTGTTGGCTCACTGCTGCTACACGGCTCAGCTTCTGATGAGACCTTCCAGTTACAGCTACAATATAATTCACCCATCAGTTACTGTCTGAGCGCTCCAGCAATGCTTACCATTCCAGAAACGTCTAGAATCTCCTATTGCATGCAGCTTTCTCCATACATTTACTGATGCTTACTTGTTCCGCTCATTTATCCTGAAATAAGGCTCTTCAGCATGTGCAAGAGCTTAAAATAGTTTTAAGACTTTTAGTAGCTCAAAGAGTTGCTTAGTAGGAATCATTTCCCCATTCCATAATAAGAATGCATAGTAGCGTAAGTAGTTAGCTGACATGCAAACAAAACAAAACAAAACTACACGGACTTCTCAGCTGTACCTTTGAGAAAAGAGTGCATGAGTGTGCATAGCAGATGACAATTCATGTCTTCATGCTAGCTTTTTAAGTTTTTTATCGGGATTTGCTGAAGTGTTACTGGCATGAGCAATGCAGCTTTGGTACAAGAAGCCTCCAGTTTAGTGCAGATTTTCATCAGTAAATCCACACTTTTGCCATTATAGCGTATTTTTATCAGGGATCTGGAGTAAAAGACTTGCAGATACGCTTTCCTACTAGGTTATGCTCTGTTCTGTGGCACTTGGATACCAGCAGAACCTTGGTCTACATTGGCCTGAGTCACTGTATTCAGTGCACATTTGAATTATATTTGGACATCTTGGTGATAAGGATGAAATTATCATATAATTACTGACTTTAGTTTAAATTACGGAGTTTAACTTAAAATTATTTTCTGATTGTCTAGGACAAAATCTGCCTACATAATTAATTTTGTAAATGAGTAAAGCACCATAACTATCCATTCCAACAAAATATTCCATACAGATTATAAGGACAGAAGATATGTTTTTATTGTGTTTGCAGTAACATGATGGGTTTCTGACCCAGGGTTGTGTTTTTTACATGCTGTTGCAGTTTAAAGAGCAAATAATTATATCAAACTATGCTCTAAACTTTATTATCTTCAATATTACGTTATCTGTTTTCAGTTCTTCCATATTATCACAGCTGTATCCATCTTCTCCCACTGTGTCAAATTTTTCAGGAGAAAGTGCTTCTCATCACCTGTGGTTTTGTGCTTCCCTGCTTTATTTTTTGTTTGCTTATCTTCTTCCTCTTTTTGTCTTCTGTTTCGTGTGCAGTGACCTCTCTTGTCTTTCTCCAGGCTTGGTATCGCTTTTTTATTCTCCTTCTCCTTTCAGCCCCCACAATGCTTTGGCAGTCGCACCATAACCAGCATTATTTTAGCCGAAAAATACTTGGACCTAATCCTTTCTGATCACTGAGGTGAAGTTGTTGCCAGTGACTCAAGCAACAAAACCATATTTAATAATTGCAAGTTCTGCGGGAGTCCCAGCTTTGCACTCACCTGAGCTCATTCCCTGGGTGGAACTTCACGAAGAATCACACATTCTCAACCTACTTAGCAACCTATAGCAACAATAAAGAGAATAGGAGATGAGACATAAATGTAATTAATGAATAACCCAATCAGTGATAGTGAGAACCTTCACCTCCAACCAGAATCTTCTGAGGATGTGTTGTATGTGACAAAGTCCTTTCCAAACAGGGATTCTTACTGGAGATCTTAAGAAAATAAAATTCTTCCTGTAAATATTTTAATTAAAAAAAAATACAATTACTTACACTTGAAACTTTCTTTCCTTTAAGACTTTAAGTCTGATGCTTCCTCTGTTCATAACTCACCCTACACCAACCCAGCTTCTTGAAGGTGAAAATCTCCTCAGACCTTCCGTAGTTTGGGCTTCAGGACTTCTTCAACAGTTTTTATGAGCAGACATATCCTCTACAGCTATGTATCTGTTTGTGCTGCAGCTACATTTTGCCCTGGGGAGACCTGATGTGTTTAAAGGGAGGAACACAGATGTTCCTGAGAACACAAGGCTGTGATCACACCCAAGACTGAGACAGCTAAGCCTGCCACCAAAAAGCTTGAGTGCCTGTTACAACCATTATTTTAATTTTGCCTCTGCAGTCCAATTAGTTATGAGTGTATTGAACTTCTCCTGGGCTGATACACAAGGAGGACTAACTTCCAAAGCTCATACGTAGCCATTCTGGCTCGTTATGTGTTTGGGATGCTTGACGGTCCCTTGAGGTGATAAAGGTTGGGAACATTGTTTGGTAATTATTGGGAGAATGTTGCCATCTTCCATTCATCATTGAGCAATCTCAAATTGCAGCTTCTCTCCCCTGGGCACAGGCAAACTCTGCTCAGGGCACTAAAGCTCCATTTAATCTGGCCACCCTGCCAATAGTGTCCCTGCTTGGTCCCTCAGGCCTCTACAGCAGTGTGATAAGGAAACTCGCTATGCACTGTTGGCATTCTGCTGAGATGTTGGCGACCATTAAGCTGCACATGAAGGAAGTAAAAATAGCCACCATGATTTTTCTGTCTATGTCTCACAAAAAGATACCAGAGCTGAGTTTTTAAATATATGCCTGCCATTATTTTCTCTGTTTTCTTTTTGTTATCAATTATTTTACATAGTTCTCTTCATTCATATAATGTCCCACATTTAATATTGTATGAATGCTTGCACCTGTCACTTAAAAGCACATGCTCTGTAATCATTTTCATGGTAAAATTCAGGGAAACTCTGATGTTCATAGAGATAAAATCTGAAAAGAATATGAGTAAATCTGAAGTGAGTCATTTATGAATTTTAATAAATATTCACATCTATATACATATGTACATATGTTGTACACATAACATATGTACATATAAACATACATATACATATGTACATATGTTGTACAGGTAAACAACTTTAGAACAGTATTTGGAAGAAATTGTCATTGATATATTCCAGTACTTGATAAATAAGAAATGAGTCATTTAATTTCAGAACTACTCCATAAACGTATCTTTCTGTCTCTGAAAAATTTAATGCAAAACGCAGGATTGTTCTCTTTTACCTTTGGGGTTTGAGGTTAACATGCTTAATCCTAGTTTCCTATCCTGGAATTCAGCTGTCAGTTAATTGGTAACTGGTGTCATATTTATTCACATCACTGTGCCAGCTGAGAATTCTGTCAAGCTTCACCATACTTACATGCAGGAAATTGTGCAACTTATGGTAGATAATATTTTTGCTGATGTTTTAAGAATTAGCTAATCAAAAATACAGATTTATCTTTAAAAGACATTGTTTTTTTTAAGATTTGAATAAAGTATAAGACCTTTCATTTCAGTACACTTGAAATGTCTTTGTGTGTATGAAACCATACTTTAAAGGCAGCTGTGTAAAATCTCAGTACTTGTAAAAGGTATAATAGATGTTACACTAGAGTCTCTTTTTTCTGATTCATTCTTTTATACCTTTTCTATTAAGACCGCTTTATAACATGTATATGTAAACATAACTGTGTAAGGAAAAAGTGAAGCTGGATCTTTTATCTCTTTTATTGCAATCCACAAAAGGAAACCTCACCTAAAGATCTTGGCTATTAAGTTCACAGGAAAGGCAGACGGTGTGAAGGCAAGCAGTGTCATCTACTACACAATAGCAGACTAAGGATCCGGCTGTCTCTATTCTATTCCTTCTTTCACCTTGATTAACTGCATGAATCACAGGTCAAGTCATTTTACAGCCCGCTTTTTACTGGGATTGAGCTGCAGTTCCGCCTCGTATCAGTGGGAAGTTCACATATTCTGCATCTCAGAAGTCAGTCTCTCTTCCTTCAGTGGTCTCAGTTTTCGGTAGTCGTGATTATCAGTTTTGTAGTGCTGGCTTATGTTGTTCATCCATATCTGTGGTGTCTCTTGACACCTGTAAGTAAAAATGAAGTAGGTCCGCTAGCTTAGCAGTTTATTTCCATCTGGACACTAGCGCTGCTGTAGGAGTGGAATGGCAACCTCATTTGAAATGCAAAAGTTTGGATATGATTCCACTTATTGACTCCTAAATTAATTTTAGTAACTGCAGAACATTTCACTGAAGGCTTCCCACCTCTGTTCCTGCTGAAAACCAAGAATACAGACTTGAAAATCTTTGAATGGTAATAGCAACACAATTTGCCAAGTTGCCAGATACCAGAATAAAATAACCTCATTTTGTAAAGAAACTAGTTATATACCTCTCTTACTGAGATCTATGGGAGTTGTCGATCTCTGGCAGGTACTTTCATTTAGATACCTCACTTCATACACTCAAATTGGAAAATTTGTCACATATGCATCAGCAAGTTCTGTTTTTTCCCTTTTGGAAGATTATGCTTTTTGCACTCCTCTGTGCAATATATAAAGCTATAGGAGTAATTTTGTAGGCTATTCTGTTGTGAGTGACTTGTACACACTTCAAAGAACCTTTTCGTTCTTCCTTGGTAAAGTAACTCCATGTCAGAAAGTAAAGAAATAATGTATTTGGTATGGTTTGTTCAATTTTCAGGTAGAGCAAACAGACGTTAAAAGTACATACCAGAAGGAACGTTGTCAGATGTAGATCCTGAAAGCCTATAGGGCAAGGCACGTGGTTTTTCAAAACTCTAACATATTTACTTCTGTTGGTTATTACTGTTCTAATATTAGTCTGTGTCTTCTGTTAAATCATGTACAGAGCTATTTTATGGGACCAGTGTTCCATGGGCTGCCTTAAGTTAGGGACCAGTTCGGAGAAAAAAAATGATATTGGGAAATTTTATGAGAGTATGAATCAAATGTAACTTCTGGATCTAACAGAACTGAATGATTTACAGAAATGAATTAGCGTCAACTCTTTCCTCACAACTCGGTTCGTATCAATGGTGTGGGATTTTTTCTTTAGTTTGCTAAGAGTAAGAAGAATCAATACAGATTTGGTGCTATCTGCACATGATTCACTGTAATTTCTGAAAGCCAAAACCAAAACAGAAGTCAGAATTACTGTCTTTTTTTGCACTGAGTGAGGTCTCTAGTTGCTCTATGTAAATGCAAGAGCATTGCAGACACATTGTGTGAGAACATATGCATATACAGTTTTAAATTACATTAGAAATGTAACATACAAGTTAGACATCATCAACAGAAAATCTTATCTCAGTCCCTCTTTTTGTCCATCCTTCTTCCCCTTCCTTGCCTCTATGCCTGCTGGTAAATGTAAATTAGAAAGGATGTATAAAATAAATAACTTCAAAAATTCCCTGTTGAGTATATAGTTCTACTGATCAATGGTGTGTAATCTCATTCAAGTCAATTATGCTATGTGGTGTGAATGCCTTCCAACCACGTTCTCAAGACAGTAGGTACTTTAATTTTCTGTGGCACTATGGTTTCTGCTTGTCATGATAGATGTACCATTTTGTCAATATTGAATCAAGAAACAATTAAACTTCATGAAAACATTCAGGACTCCATCCTCGGCTGGTAAAAATCAGCTCTAGTGAACGCAGTCAATCTATGCTGGTACACAGCAGCTGCATATAGAATGGTGAAAGTTTAATGTAGTCCAAAGAAGAGATGGCAGAAGTTAACCAAATGTCCATCATGTCGTACTGCAATTGATACATGTTTTTTTATAATCAGGAGTAGCATAGAAGCAGTTAGCGTCCGTTTCATGTATTTTTACGAGCATTATCTGGTGAAAATACTAGTGAATAATGAAAACGCTAGAATTGGTGGTGGTTGTACATGGGAAGTGGAGTTTAAAGCCACAAAAGAAGATATTGTTATGCATAAACGCACATGATAACATACTTGAACTATTTTATTTATTTATTTCAGGTAGCTAATCAGGTTGTTCAGGCTCTACTAACTCAAAAGGTAAGTTGCGGTTTGCGTATTGTGGTATAACTTAAAGCTTGCAGATGTTCATTGTTCATTTGAGAGATATATATTCTTATACAGCATATGTTTTTAAAATGATGTTCACACATTTAATTACCAAGGCTGACACATGTCAGGCCCAAAGGTAAGTCTTTGTAATCCAAGTGAATAAAGGTGAATAAAGTGAATAAAAATCTATGAGACCATAAATCTTTAAGGCTTGATCATATAGGACCCATATCCAATTTTTATTGTTTACCTATATTGAGACAATAGCATCTGAAAATCCTTCCTCCAGAGAGTGATTTTTCCATTCCCTATCCATAAGGAGTTATGTCGCTCCCACAGTCCATTCCTGTGGAATGTAAAACAGATAAATTACAGTGCATGTCAATAGCTGCCATGTTCATTCACATTCAGTGGACGGAAAGACTTCCTGGTGTGGCCTGTGCTTCCCAGAGTAAAAGAGAAAGCTCTGTGTATAGAATGGGGATCCAGCTACTCCTCTTGTGGGCAGGGGACCAGCAATAGAAAGCATGTATTTTGTCTTAAAAAAACTTTTGAAGTCCTCATCCTCCATTCTCCTGGGTAAGCAAGGGAAGTACTGCACAGGCAAAATTCTTGTAGGGTGATTGCAAACCTGGCAGAATGAAAAGATTCACTGTGGCTTCTAGAAAGGTCTGTGCTGGATGGAGTCATGTCTGAAGTTTCCGTTCACACTCCAAATGGTTGGATATGAGGTATGATTGTTTCAGATAGAACCTAGTCAGAAGAGTAAAATTAAAAATTAGCTTCCTAAAATGAAGAAGTGATCTGGAAAAAAGTAAGATGGAATTCAACAGAAATAAAAGCAAGGTAATACATACAAGCACAAATAAATAGCTGCCCAGAGAAGGTGGGGCATAACGGTTAGGAAAATTCTACAAAAAAGTGGTCTTCGAGTTGAACATGATTCCATTATGTCATCTTGTTGAGGGGGGAAAAAAAAGACAAACAAAATATAAAGATTTATAATAATAAGCTATGACGCTTTCAATATTCATGAAATGATTCTTTGTGAGATCTAGACCACTTGATGAATGTGGCATTATTAAAATGCTTTGGATCATTTAGCTTTAAAAAGACAAGTCTGAAAAAGACATACATGCAGTCTTTCAGTGCAGATAGAGCAAAGAAGAATATAAACGGTTTTGTCTACACTGAATGACAGGACAAGAACTAATGTTCTTAAAATGCAGCAAGAAACACCAAGTTAAGATAATCAAAAAACCTCTGCCATGCGCCCAGAAGCTTTCTAGATGCAAATAGAGCAAAGAACTGGAATAGATTTTGAGGACTGGCTCCAAAGCCTCTATCACGGACAGCATTCAGAACAGCAGAACACCGCCGCAAAGGAGTGAGCTGGGACCAAGGGTGACAACAGGGCAGGCAGGATGCTGAGCACCAAGTGTCAGGGTCAGGCCTGGAGGCAGTGATCAGGGTCAGCCTTGGTCCTGTGTCTGCTGGGCACATCTATGGGCAGGAGGCAGGTCCGAGCGCAGCCGAGCCAGGGACTCAGAACGCAGCTCAGGATCAAGGAGGCAGAAGGGTGGGTGTGGGCATAGCTGCAAGGTGGCTGCTGCACGACTCAGAGGGGAACGAGATGATCTTGAACTCAAAGTGGGGAGTGTGCCCTCACAGCAGGATAGACAAACATCACACCCATAAACATCTGCACCTAAGTGAGTGGTAGCTAGGTGTAGAAGGTTGCATCTGACCATCTGCACATCAAGGAGAAGGCTGGATATCCATCTCAGTTCTGTACTGGGCAGATTTTTTGTGAATCAATTTTATGACATTCTGGATAAAAGATGCGCAAGGAGATGTTCTGACCCCTTTAAGTCTGCCCTTGGATGTCCTGCCTTGAAGACGGAGACATCTAGGTGACCTGTAGGTGAGTGATGCAAGACTCTGGAGGGTGCAGTTGCCTGTTATATAGATTACACATTCCTGTGGCCCAAGCTCACATCAGGAATCCAGAAGAAATAACATTCCCTAAATCTCTTCACCCGACAGCTGTGGCCACAAAACAGCCATACAGCTGTTAGCACAGGTTAGGGTTGAAAGTTTCATTGTTCAATCCCATGACTTTTTGATGCACAACAAAGCCTGTTACTCTAGAAGAGGGATATTGCCTTACAGCCGTTGGAACTATTGTAGCTTGGAGGTGATTTGTGCAAACCACAACATATGGGGCAGCTCGCACTGTTGCTGTCTGTGCTGTATTGCTCTTCCTGTACTCTGTATACACATATGCTGTGTGGTCTGTGTATCGTCAGAGGACTGCAGTCTGCAGAGCTATTGCTGTAACACCTTTCAGAAACATAACTTCATCTATTTTTTTAAAAAATCCCAAATATGTGTTTCGATGCAGCTTAAATGGAAATGGAGCATTTTCTCATATTAATATACACAAAACCTCATACACATTTTGTAATATAAAACCATATGAGATTAAATATTTACCAGAGGGTTAATCTCAATATATTAATGTCTGGTTTGGGAATATTATGGTTGTTTCACAATGAAGAGAGGAGCTTCCTGAGTCCCTTCGCAAAGGTGTCAGACATTTTGATGACTACATACTTT